>NC_090319.1:275826221-276018231 GCF_040869045.1 Eurosta solidaginis | reverse complement strand
ATCCCGGACGAATCCTGAAAACCAATCTTAAATGTTGCCGAAAAAGTGCCGAAGTGACCCTGATGGGACCCCGAGAGGATCCCGAAAACTATCCAGAAATGATGCCGGAAAGGACCCTGACGGGATCCCGAACGGATCCCGAAAACTATCCAGAAATGATACCGAAAGGGCCCGCAAATTATCCCGTATTAGTCGAGAAAAAGTCTCGAAATGACCCCGACGGAATGCCGGACGAATCCCAAAAACCATCCAGAAATGATGCCGGAAGGGATCCCAAATGATCTCGAAAAAGTCCCGCAATTACTCGGACGGGATCCTGCACGGATACCGAAAACCATCCAGAAGTGATGCCGGAAAGGTCCTCAAATGATCACCTAATAGTCCCAAAATGACCCTTACGGCATCCCGGACAGATCCCGAAATCCATCCAGAAATGATCTTGGGAAGGTCGCAAAATGATCCCGAAATAGTCTCGGAAAAGTCCAGAAATTACCCTGACGGGTTCTCGGACGAATCCTTAAATTATCCTGAAAAAGTCCCGAAATGGCGCTGACGGGATCCCGAAAGGATTCCGAAAACTATCCACAAATGATTCCGGAAAGGTCCTCAAATGATCCCCTAATAGTCCCGAAATGACCGTGACGGGATCCCGAACGGATTCCGACAACTATCCAGAAATGATGCCGAAAGGGTCCGCAAATAATCCCGTATTAGTAGAGAAAAAGTCCCGAAATGACCTCGACGGGATCCCGGACGAATCCCAAAAACCATCCAGAAATGATGCCGGTAGGTATCCCAAATGATCCCGAAATAGTCCCGAAATGACCTCGTCGTCATCCCGGGCGGATCCCGAAAATTATCCAAAAATGATGCCGGAAAGGTCCCCAAATGATCCCCTAATAGTCCCGAAATTACTGTCCGGGATCCCAGGACGGATCTCGAAAACCATCCAGAAATGATGCCGAAAGGGTTCCCAAATGATCCCGTATTAGTCGCGAAAAAGTCCCGAAATGACCCCGACGGGATCCCGGACGGATTCCGAAAACCATCCAGAAATGATGCCGAAAGGGTTCCCAAATGATCCCGTATTAGTGGAGAAAAAGTCACGAAATGACCCCGACGGGATCCCGGACAGATCCCGAAATCCATCCAGAAATGATCTTGGGAAGGTCCCAAAATGATCCCGAAATAATCTCCAGAATCCAAAATGATCCCGAAATAATCTCCAGAATCCAAAAATGATGCCGGAAAGGTCCCCAAATGATCCCCTAATAGTCCCGAAATTACTGTCCGGGATCCCAGGACGGATCTCGAAAACCATCCAGAAATGATGCCGAAAGGGTTCCCAAATGATCCCGTATTAGTCGCGAAAAAGTCCCGAAATGACCCCGACGGGATCCCGGACGGATCCCGAAAACCATCCAGAAATGATGCCGAAAGGGTTCCCAAATGATCCCGTATTAGTCGAGAAAAAGTCCCGAAATGACCCCGACGGGATCCCGGACAGATCCCGAAATCCATCCAGAAATGATCTTGGGAAGGTCTCAAAATGATACCGAAATAGTCTCGGAAAAGTCCAGAAATTACCCTGACGGGTTCCCGAACGAATCCTGAAAGCCATCCTTAAATGATCCTGAAAAAGTCCCGAAATGACCCTGACGGGACCCTGAAAGGATCCCGAAAACTATCCAGAAATGATTCCGGAGAGGTCCTTAAATGATCCCCTAATAGTCCCGAAATGACCCCGACGGGATCCGGACGGAACCCGAAAACCATACAGAAATGATGCCGAAAGGGTTCGCAAATGATCCCGTATCAGTCGAGAAAAAGTCCAGAAATGACCCCGACGTGACCCGGACGGATCCCGAAAACCATCCAGAAATGATGCCGAAAGGGTCCCCAAATGATCCCGTCTTAGTCGAGAAAAAGTTCCGAAATTGACCCCGACGGGATCCCTAACGGATCCCGAAAACAGTCCAGAAATGATGCCAGAAGGGTCCCCAAATGATCGCGAAATAGTCCCAAAATGATCCCGGAATAGTCGAGAAAATGTCCCAAAATAATCCCGACGGAATCCCGAACGGATCCCGAAAACTATACACAAATGATCCCGGAAGGGTACCAAAATAATCCCGGAATAGTCCCGAAAAAGTCCAGAAATGACCCCGGCGGGATCGCGGACGGATCCCGAAAACCATCCAGAAATGATCCCGGAAGGGTCTCGATATGACCCAAACGGGATTACAAATAGAGTGAAGATAATTATAAAACCATGTTAATAAGGCAACAGGCGCGTTGGAGCGAATGAAGAATTACAAAGAAACATACAGGTAAAGCTAATAAAAGCGTGCTAATAAAAACAATTGAGGAGGGCGGATGGCGGAAGGAGGAGAGTACCACTGATCGTTTTTCCAAAATTGTTTAGATCTCGATCTGTATGAGCCAGATAACAAAAATTATTGATTTTAGGACCAAATTTACATTGAGTTATAACAATTTATAGATTTTGCACGAGAGGGGAAAGGAGGGGGCGAGGGGTGTATCACTGCTCACTTTGTAAGCCCTCGACTTATTTCACCCATTGAGATTGTAATATTGGTGAAGGTCAGTATACGTAAAGTTATAATGTGTAAAAATTGTTAAAAAGTAATTATTCGAAGGGGTCGTGGGCCCCCTTTCCATGTTCGAAAAAAATTTCGCCAGTATCCTATTACCTCTGTCCCAAATTTCATCAAAATCCGTGAAGCCGTTCTGGCATGATTCAGTCGCAAAGACAAAAAAATATAATAATTAAACTATAACTGTTCCTAGGGGGCGGAGACCACGCCCCTTTTGAAAAATATATAGCTAGTAGATCCTTCTAGACTATTGGCTATATGCACGCCAAATTTCATACAAATCTGTTCAGCCGTTCTTGCGTGATTGAGTCACAAAGACAAACGTCTGGACAAACATCCAAACTTTGCCATTTATAATATACTAGCCTTTACCCGCGGCCCCGTCCGCAAGGAGAAAATGAAATATGTGGGCTATTCACGTTAGCCTGCTTATAAAGTTATCTGTTTAAAATTTTTTTTCTGTCTAATGCATTTTATTTTTGTAATTGAGTAAAAAAAAGAACTTTATGAGCTGATAACCTGATAGGATCCCAAAATGATAACGAAATTATCCAGAAAAAGCCACGAAATGACCCCGACGCTATCGCGGACGGATCCCGAAAACCATCCAGAAACGCCCCGGAAGTGTTTCCAAAAGTTCCCGAAGTAGTCCCAAAAAAACCCGAAATGACAACGACACGATTCTAGACCTATCCAGATAACCACACAGAAATGATGCATGAAGGGTACCAAATTGATCCCGAAATAGTCCCGAAAAAGTTCCGAAATTACCCTGACGGGCTCCCGGACGGATCTCAGAAACCATCCAGAAAATATCCAGGAAGGGTCCCTAAATTATCCCGACTAACTCCAGAAAAAGTTCCGAAATGGCTCCGAGGGGATCCACGATGGATCGCGAAAACCATACAGAAATGATTCCGGAAGGATTCCAAAATGATCCCGAAATAGTCCGGAATTGACCCAGATGGGATCCCGCACAGATCCAGAAATGATCCCGGAAGGGTGCAAAAACTATCCCGGAAAAGTAACAAAAAATCCCGAAATGGCTCCTACGGCATCCCGGACGGATCCAGAAATGATCTCGGAAGGGTCCCCAAATGATCCCAAAATGGTCCCGAAATGACCCTGATGGATCCGGCAAACCATCAAGAAATTATGCCGAAAGGGTCCCAAAATGATCCCGAAATAATACAGAAAAAGTCACGAAACGACCCCTAGAGGATCCCCAAATGATCCCGTATTAACCCCGAAAAGGTCCCGAAATAACCCGACGAGATCCCGGACAAATCCCGAAAACCATCCAGAAATGATGCCGGAAGGAATCCCAAATGATTCCGTAAAAGTCCCGCATTGATTCCGACGGGATCCCGAACGGATACCGAAAATCATCCAGAAGTGATGCCGGAAAGGTCCTCAAATGATCACCTAATAGTCCCGAAATGACCCTTAAGGGGTCATGGACGGATCCCATAAACCATCCAGAAATGATCCCGATATATTCCCGAAGAAGTCCCGAAATGACCCTGACGAGATCTCGAACGCACCCCTAAATGACCCTGACGGGATCCCGGACAGATCCCGAAATCCATCCAGAAATGATCTTCGGAGGGACCCCAAATGATCCCGCCAAGTCCCGCAATGATTCCGAGGGGATCCTGATCGGATACCGATAACCATCCAGAAGTGATGCCGGAAAGGTCCTCAAATGATCACCTAATACCAAAATGACCCTGACGGCATCCCGGACTGATCCCAACATCCATCCAGAAATGATCTTGGGAAGGTCCCAAAATTATCCCGAAATAGTCTGGGAAAAGTCCAGAAATTACCCTGACGGATACCGGACGAATCCTGAAAACTAATCTTAAATGATGCCGAAAAAGTCCCGAAATGACCCTGATGGGACCCGGAAAGGATCCCGAAAACTAACCAGAAATGATGCCGGAAAGGTCCTCAAATGATCTCCCAATAGTTCCGAAAAGACCCTGACGGGATCCCGAACAGATCCCGACAACTATCCAGAAATGATACCGAAAGGGCCCGCAAATGATCCCGTATTAGTCGAGAAAAAGTCCCGAAATGACCCCGACGGGATGCCGGACGAATCCCAAAAACCATCCAGAAATGATTTTGGAAGGGACCCCAATGATCCCGAAAAAGTCCCGCAATTATTCCGACGGGAATCTGAACGGGTACCGAAAACCATCCAGAAGTGATGCCGGAACGGTCCTCAAATGCTCACCTAATAGTCCCAAAATGACCCTGAGGGCATCCTGGACAAATCCCGAAATCCATCCAGAAATGATCTTGGGAAGGTCCCAAAATGATCCAGAAATAGTCTCGGAAAAGTCCAGAAATTACCCTGACGGGTTCCCGGCCGAATCCTGAAAGCCATCCTTAAATGATCCCGAAAAAGCGCCGAAATGACCCTGACGGGATCCCGAAAGGATTCCAAAAACTATCCAGAAATGATGCCGGAAAGGTCCTCAAATGATCCCCTAATAGTTCCGAAATGACCGTGACGGGATCCCGAACGGATCCCGACAACAATCCAGAAATTATGCCGAAAGGGTCCGCAAATGATCCCGTATTAGTCGAGAAAAAGTCCCGAAATGACCCCGACGGGATCCCGGACGAATCCCAAAAACCATCCAGAAATGATGCCGGTAGGTATCCCAAATGATCCCGAAATAATCCCGAAATGACCTCGTCGGCATCCCGGACGGATACCGAAAATTATCCAGAAATGATGCCGGAAAGGTCCACAAATGATCCCCTAATAGTCCCGAAATTACCCTGATGGGATCCCGGACGGATCCCGAAAACCATCCAGAAATTATGCCGGAGGAGCCCCCAAATGATCCCGAAAAAGTCCCCAAATGACCCCGACGATATCCCGGACGGATCCCGAAAACCATCCAGAAATGATGCCGGAAGAGCCCCCAAATGATCCCGAAAAAGTCCCCAAATGACCCCGACGAGATCCCGCACGGATCCCGAAAACCATCCAGAAATGATGCCGGAAGAGCCCCAAATGATCCCGAAAAAGTCCCCAAATGACCCCGACATACTCCAGAAAAGGTTCCGAAATGGCTCCGAGGGAATCAACGACGGATCGCGAAAACCATACAGAAATGATTCCGGAAGGATCCCAAAATGATCCCGAAATAGTCCGGAAATGAACCAGATGGGATCCCGCACAGATCCAGAAATGATCCCGGAAGGGTCCAAAAACTATCCCGGAAAAGTAACAAAAAATCCCGAAATGGCTCCTACGGCATCCCGGACGGATCCAGAAATGATCTCGGAAGGGTCCCCAAATGATCCCAAAATGGTCCCGAAATTACCCTGATGGATCCGGCAAACCATCAAGAAATTATGCCTGAAGGGTCCCCAAATGATCCCGAAATAAAACAGAAAAAGTCACGAAACGACCCCTAGAGGATCCCCAAATGATCCCGTATTAGCCCCAAAAAAGTCCCAAAATGACCCTGACGGGATCCCGAAAGGATTCCGAAAACAATACAGAAATGACGCCGGAAAGGTCCTCAAATGATCCCCTAATAGTCCCGAAATGACCGTGACGGGATCCCGACAACTATCCAGAAATGATGCCGAAAGGGTCCGCAAATGATCCCGTATTAGTCGAAAAAAAGTCCCGAAAGGACCACGACGGGATCCCGGACGAATCCCAAAAACCATCCAGAAATGATGCCGGTAGGTATCCCAAATGATCCCGAAATAGTCCCGAAATGACCTCGTCGGCATCCCGGACGGATCCCGAAAATTATCCAGAAATGATGCCGGAAAGGTTCCCGAATGATCCCCTAATAGTCCCGAAATTACCCTAATGGGATCCCGGACGGATCCCGAAAACCATCCAGAAATGATGCCGAAAGGGTTCCCAAATGATCCCGTATTAGTAGCGAAAAAGTCCCGAAATGACCCCGACGGGATCCCGGACGGATCCCGAAAACCATCCAGAAATGATGCCGAAAGGGTTCCCAAATGATCCCATATTAGTCGCGAAAAAGTCCCGAAATGACCCCGACGGGATCCCGGACGGATCCCGAAAACCATCCAGAAATGATGCCGGATGAGCCCCAAAATGATCCCGAAAAAGTCCCCAAATGACCCCGACGAGATCCCGGACGGATCCCGAAAATCATCCAGAAATGATTCCGGAAGAGCCCCCAAATGATCCCGAAAAAGTCCCCAAATGACCCCGACGATATCCCGGACGGATCCCGAAAACCATCCAGAAATGATGCCGGAAGAGCCCTCAAATGATCCCGAAAAAGTCCCCATATGACCCCGACGAGATCCCGCACGGATCCCGAAAACCATCCAGAAATGATGCCGGAAGGGTCCCCAAATGATCGCGAAATAGTCCCGAAATGATTCCGGAATAGTCCCGAAAATGTTCCAAAATAACCCCGACGGGATCCCGGACGGATCCCGTAAACTATACAGAAATGATCCCGGAAGGGTCCCAAAATGATCCCGTAATAGTCCCGAAAAAGTCCCGAAATTACCCCGGCGTAATCCCGGACCGATCGCGAAAACCATCCAGAAATGATCCCGGAAGGGTCTCGATATGACCCTTACGGGATTACAAATAAGGTGAAGCTAATTATAAAGCCATGTTAATAAGGCAGCAGGCGCATTTGAGCGAATAAAAAGTTACATAGAAACATACAGGTAAAGCTAATAAAAGCGTGCTAATAAAAACAATTGATGGAGGGCGGATGGCGGGAGTAGAGGAGAGGACCACTGATCGTTCCTCCAAAATTGTCTAGATCTCGTTCTGTATGTACCAGATACCAAAAACTATTGATTTAGGAGAAAATTTAGATTGAGTTATAACAATTTATGGATTTTACACCAGAGGGGGAGATAAAGGGGGGCGGGCGGAGGGTGTCACTGCTTACTTTGTAAGCCCTCGACTTATTTGACCCCTTGAGTCTGTGATATTGGTGAAGGCCAGTATACGTAAAGTTATAATGTGTAAAAATTATGAAAAATAATTTCTCGAAGGGTCGTGGGACCCCCACCCCTCTTTCCATGTTCGAAAAAAATTTCGCTAGTAGACTACTGTCTGTGTCCCAAATTTCATCAAAATGCGTGTAGCCATTCTGGCGTGATTCAATCGCAAAGACGAAAAAATATAATAATTAAATTATAACTGTTCCTAGGGGGCGGGGACCACGCCCCTTTTGAAAAATATATAGCTAGTAGATCCTTCTAGACTATTGGCTATATGTGTGCAAAATTTCATCCAAATCGGTCCAGCCGTTCTTGCGTTATTGAGTCACAAAGACAAACGTCTGGACAAACATCCAAACATCCAAACATCCAAACATCCAAACATCCAAACATCCAAACATCCAAACATCTAAACATCCAAACATCCAAACATCCAAACATCTTAACATCCAAACTTTCCCATTTATAATATATATTAGACTAGCCTTTACCCGCGGCCCCGCCCGCAAGGAAAATTTTAAATATATGGGCTATTCGCGTTAGCCTGCTTATTATCTGTTTAAAATTTTGTTTTCTGTCTAATGCATTTTATTTTTGTAATTGAGTAAAAAAAAGAACTAAATGAGCTGATAACCTGATAGGATCCCAAATGATCCCGAAATTATCCAGAAAAAGCTACGATATGACCCCAACGCTATCGCGGACGGATCCCGAAAACCATCCATAAATGCCCCGAAAGGGTCTCCAAAAGTTCCCCGAATAGTCCCAAAAAAAACCCGAAATGAGAGCGACACGATTCTAGACGTATCCAGAGAACCACACAGAAATGATCCCTGAAGGTGTTCCAAAATGATCCCGAAAAGGTTCCTAAATGACCCTGACGGGCTCCCGGGCGGATCTCAAAAACCATCCAGAAAATATCCAGGAAGGGTCCCTAAATTAACCCGACTAACTCCAGAAAAAGTTCCGAAATGGCTCCGAGGGGATCCACGATGGATCGCGAAAACCATACAGAAATGATTCCGGAAGGATTCCAAAATGATCCCGAAATAGTCCGGAATTGACCCAGATGGGATCCCGCACAGATCCAGAAATGATCCCGGAAGGGTGCAAAAACTATTCCGGAAAAGTAACAAAAAATCCCGAAATGGCTCCTACGGCATTCCGGACGGATCCAGAAATGATCTCGGAAGGGTCCCCAAATGATCCCAAAATGGTCCCGAAATGACCCTGATGGATCCGACAAACCATCAAGAAATTATGCCGGAAGGGTCCCCAAATGATCCCGAAATAAAACAGAAAAAGTCACGAAACGACCCCTAGAGGATCCCCAAATGATCCCGTATTAGCCCCGAAAAAGTCCCAAAATGACCCTGACGGGATCCCGAAAGGATTCCGAAAACAATCCAGAAATGATGCCGGAAAGGTCCTCAAATGATCCCCTAATAGTTCCGAAATGACCGTGACGGGATCCCGAACGGATCCCGACAACTATCCAGAAATTATGCCGAAAGGGTCCGCAAATGATCCCGTATTAGTCGAGAAAAAGTCCCGAAATGACCCCGAGGGGATCCCGGACGAATCCCAAAAACCATCCAGAAATGATGCCGGTAGGTATCCCAAATGATCCCGAAATAATCCCGAAATGACCTCGTCGGCATCCCGGACGGATACCGAAAATTATCCAGAAATGATGCCGGAAAGGTCCACAAATGATCCCCTAATAGTCCCGAAATTACCCTGATGGGATCCCGAACGGATCCCGACAACTATCTAGAAATGATGCCGAAAGGGCCCGCAAATGATCCCGTATCAGTCGAGAAAAAGTCCCGTAATGAACCCGACGGGATGCCGGACGAATCCCAAAAACCATCCAGAAATGATGTCGGAAGGGACACCAAATAATCCCGAAAAAGTCACGCAATAATTCCGACGGGATCCTGAGCGGATACCGAAAACCATCCAGAAGTGATGCCGAAAAGGTCCTCAAATGATGACCTAATAGTCCCAAAATGACCCTGACGGCATCCCGGACAGATCCCGAAATCCATCCAGAAATGATCTTGGGAGGGTCCCAAAATTATCTCGAAATAGTCTGGGAAAAGTCCAGAAATTACCCTGACGGATCCTGGACGAATCCTGAAAACCAATCTTAAATGATGCCGAAAAAGTCCCGAAATGACCCTGATGGGACCCGGAAAGGATCCCGAAAACTAACTAGAAATGATGCCGGAAAGGTCCTCAAATGATCTCCCAATAGTTCCGAAAAGACCCTGACGGGATCCCGAACGGATCCCGACAACTATCCAGAAATGATACCGAAAGGGCCCGCAAATGATCCCGTATTAGTCGAGAAAAAGTCCCGAAATGACCCCAAAGGGATGCCGGACGAATCCCAAAAACCATCCAGAAATGATGTCGGAAGGGACCCCAATGATCCCGAAAAAGTCCCGCAATTATTCCGACGGGAATCTGAACGGATACCGAAAACCATCCAGAAGTGATGCCGGAACGGTCCTCAAATGCTCACCTAATAGTCCCAAAATGACCCTGAGGGCATCCCGGACAAATCCCGAAATCCATCCAGAAATGATCTTGGGAAGGTCCCAAAATGATCCCGAAATAGTCTCGGAAAAGTCCAGAAATTACCCTGACGGGCTCCCGGACGAATCCTGAAAGCCATCCTTAAATGATCCCGAAAAAAAACAGAAATGACCCTGACGGGATCCCGAAAGGATTCCAAAAACTATCCAGAAATGATGCCGGAAAGGTCCTCAAATGATCCCCTAATAGTTCCGAAATGACCGTGACGGGATCCCGAACGGATCCCGACAACTATCCAGAAATTATGCCGAAAGGGTCCGCAAATGATCCCGTATTAGTCGAGAAAAAGTACCGAAATGACCCCGAGGGGATCCCGGACGAATCCCAAAAACCATCCAGAAATGATGCCGGAAGAGCCCCCAAATGATCCCGAAAAAGTCCCCAAATGACCCCGACGATATCCCGGACGGATCCCGAAAACCATCCAGAAATGATGCCGGAAGAGCCCCCAAATGATCCCGAAAAAGTCCCCAAATGACCCCGACGAGATCCCGCACGGATCCCGAAAACCATCCAGAAATGATGCCGGAAGAGCCCCAAATGATCCCGAAAAAGTCCCCAAATGACCCCGACATACTCCAGAAAAGGTTCCGAAATGGCTCCGAGGGAATCAACGACGGATCGCGAAAACCATACAGAAATGATTCCGGAAGGATCCCAAAATGATCCCGAAATAGTCCGGAAATGACCCAGATGGGATCCCGCACAGATCCAGAAATGATCCCGGAAGGGTCCAAAAACTATCCCGGAAAAGTAACAAAAAATCCCGAAATGGCTCCTACGGCATCCCGGACGGATCCAGAAATGATCTCGGAAGGGTCCCCAAATGATCCCAAAATGGTCCCGAAATGACCCTGATGGATCCGGCAAACCATCAAGAAATTATGCCGGAAGGGTCCCCAAATGATCCCGAAATAAAACAGAAAAAGTCACGAAACGACCCCTAGAGGATCCCCAAATTATCCCGTATTAGCCCCGAAAAAGTCCCAAAATGACCCTGACGGGATCCCGAAAGGATTCCGAAAACAATACAGAAATGATGCCGGAAAGGTCCTCAAATGGTCCCCTAATAGTCCCGAAATGACTGTGACGGGATCCCGACAACTATCCAGAAATGATGCCGAAAGGGTCCGCAAATGATCCCGTATTAGTCGAAAAAAAGTCCCGAAAGGACCACGACGGGATCCCGGACGAATCCCAAAAACCATCCAGGAATGATGCCGGTAGGTATCCCAAATGATCCCGAAATAGTCCCGAAATGACCTCGTCGGCATCCCGGACGGATCCCGAAAATTATCCAGAAATGATGTCGGAAAGGTTTCCAAATGATCCCCTAATAGTCCCGAAATTACCCTAATGGGATCCCGGACGGATCCCGAAAACCATCCAGAAATGATGCCGAAAGGGTTCCCAAATGATCCCGTATTAGTCGCGAAAAAGTCCCGAAATGACCCCGACGGGATCCCGAACGGATCCCGAAAACCATCCAGAAATGATGCCGAAAGGGTTCCCAAATGATCCCGTATTAGTCGCGAAAAAGTCCCGAAATGACCCCGACGGGATCCCGGACGGATCCGAAAACCATCCAGAAATGATGCCGGATGAGACCCAAAATGATCCCGAAAAAGTCCCCAAATGACCCCGACGAGATCCCGGACGGATCCCGAAAACCATCCAGAAATGATGCCGGAAGAGCCCCCAAACGATCCCGAAAAAGTCCCCATATGACCCCGGCGGGATCGCGGACGGATCCCGAAAACCATCCAGAAATGATCCCGGAAGGGTCTCGATATGACCCTTACGGGATTACAAATAACGTGAAGCTAATTATAAAACCATGTTAATAAGGCAGCAGGCGCATTGGAGCGAATAAAAAGTTAGATAGAAACATACAGGTAAAGCTAATAAAAGCGTGCTAATAAAAACAATTGATGGACGGCGGATGGCGGGAGTAGAGGAGAGGACCACTTATCGTTCCTCCAAAATTGTCTAGATCTCGTTCTGTATGTACCAGATACCAAAAACTATTGAGAAAATTTAGATTGAGTTATAACAATTTATGGATTTTACACCAGAGCGGGAGATAAAGGGGGGCGGGCGGAGGGTGTCACTGCTTACTTTGTAAGCCCTCGACTTATTTGACCCCTTGAGTCTGTGATATTGGTGAAGGCCAGTATACGTAAAGTTATAATGTGTAAAAATTATGAAAAATAATTTCTCGAAGGGGTCGTGGGACCCCCACCCCTCTTTCCATGCTCGAAAAAAATTTCGCTAGTAGACTACTGTCTGTGTCCCAAATTTCATCAAAATCCGTGTAGCCATTCTGGCGTGATTCAGTCGCAAAGACGAAAAAATATAATAATTAAATTATAACTGTTCCTAGGGGGCGGGGACCACGCCCCTTTTGAAAAATATATAGCTAGTAGATCCTTCTAGACTATTGGCTATATGTGTGCAAAATTTCATCCAAATCGGTCCATCCGTTCTTGCGTTATTGAGTCACAAAGACAAACGTCTGGACAAACATCCAAACATCCAAACATCCAAACATCTTAACATCCAAACTTTCCCATTTATAATATATATTAGATAAAACATACCGAATTTTAATTACGAATAATTTGCCGTAAATCCACGGCCATGTGTGCTGAATTACCGGTTTCGAAGAGACCTAAAATGATCCCGGAAGTGTCCCTAAATGACACCAAATAGTCACGAAATGATGCCGACGGGATCCTGGACAAATCTCGAAAACTATCCAGAAATGATGCCGGAAGGGTCCCAAAATAATCCCGAAGTAGTACCGAAAAGTCCCGAAATGACCCTGACGGGATCCCGAACGGATCCCGAAAACCATCCAGATTTGATTCCTGAACGGTCCGCAAATGATCCCGATATAGTCCGAAAAAGTCCCGAAAAAACTCTGACGGGATCCCGGACAAAACCCGAAAATCGCCCAGAAATTATCCCGGAGGAGTCCCAAAATGATTCCGAAATAGTAGTCACGAAAAAGGCCCGAAATGACCCTGACGGGATCCCGAAAACCATCCAGAAATGTCTCTGGAGGGATCCGGAAATGATCCCGGAAAAGTCCACAAAACATCCAGAATTGATCTCTGAAGGTTCCGCAAATGATCCCTAAATAGTCCCGAAAGTCACGAAAAACTCAGACCCATCCCGAAAATCATGAAGAAATTATCCTGGAAGGGTACCAAAATTACCCCGAAATAACTCCGACGGGATCCCGGACAGATCCCGAAAATCATCCAGAACTGAGCTCTGAAACGTCCGCAAATAATCCAGAAATAGTCCGGAAAAAGTCCCGAAAAAACTCCGTCGGGATCCCGGACAGATCCCGAAAATCACCCAGAAATTATGCCGGAGGGGTCCCAAAATGATTCCGAAATAGTCCCGAAAAAGTCCCGAAATGACCTTGAGGGGATCCCAGACCGATACCGAAAACCATCCAGAATTGATCTCTAAAGGGTCCGCAATTTATCCCAGATAAAGTCGCGAAAAAACTACGAAGGGATCCCGAACAGATCCCGAAAATCATAGGGAAATTATCCCGGAAGGGTCCCAAAATGATCCCGAAATAGTCCAGAAAAGGCGCGAAATAACCCTGACGGGATCCCGGACGGATCCCGAAAACCACCCAGAAATGATCTTTAAGGGCAACTGACCCCAGAAATAGTCGTGAAAAAGTCCCGAAATTACCCCGACGGGATCCCGAAAACCATCCAGAAATTATCCCTGAAGGATCCCCAAATGATCCAAGAACAGTCTCGAAATTCCCTGACATTTTCCCGAAAAAGTAAAAAAATAAACCCGACGGGATCTCGAACGGATCCCGAAAACGATCCAGAAATGATGCCGGAAGGGACATCAAATGATCCCGAAAAATTCCCGAAATTCCCCCGATGGGATCCCGGACGGATCCCGGACCATCCAGAAATGATGCCGGTTGGTACCCCAAAATGATCCCGAAATAGGCCAGAAATGACCCCGTCGGGATCCCGGACGGATCCCCAAAAGTATACAGAAATGATGCTGGAAGGTGAAATGATCCCCTTAAAGAAAGATGAAAAATGAAATGATCCCCTTATAGTTCCGAAATGATCCTGACGGGATCCCCGACGGATCCCGGAAACTATCCAGAAATGATGCCGGAAAGGTTCCCAAGTTATCCCCAAATAGTCCCGAAATTACCCTGACGGTATCCCGGACGGATCACGAAAACCATCCGGAAATGATGGCGAAAGGGTCCCCAAATGATCCCGCATTAGTCGCGGGTTCCGAAATGACCCTGACGGGATCCCCGAAGGATCCCGGAAACTATCCAGAAATGATGCCGGAAAGGTTCCCAAGTTATCCCCGGGATACCGTCAGGGTAATTTCGGGACTATAATTACCCTGACGGTATCCCGGACGGATACCGAAAACCATCTAGAAAAGTGGCCGGAAGATACCCCAAATGATCCCGAAAAAGTCCTGAAATGATCCAGACGGGATCCCGGACGAATCCCGAAAACTATCCATCTAGGTACCCCAAATGATCCCGAAATAGTCCCGAAATGACCCCGTCGGGATCACGGGCGGATCCCGAAAAAGTCCTGAAATGACCCCGACGGGTTCCCGTACGGATCCCGAAAATCATCCAGAAATGATGAAGGTAGGTACCCAAATGATCCCGAAATAGTCCCGAAATGATCCCGACGGGATGCCGGACGGATCCCGAAAGCCGACCAGAAATGATGCCGGTAGGTACCCCAAATGGTCCCGATATGACCCCGTCGGGATCCCACACGGATCCCTAAAACTATCCAGAAATGATGCCGGAAAGGTCCTCAAATAACCCCCTAATAGTCCCGAAATTACGCCGACGGAATCCCGGACGGATCCGGAAACCATCCAGAAACGATGCCGGAGAAGACCCTAAATTATCCCGCTAAAGTCCCAAAATGACCCCGACAGGGTCTCGGACGGAACCCGTAAACCATCCAGAAATGATGCCGGAATGGACCCCAAATGGTCCCGAAATAACACCGACGGGATCCCGGACGGATACCGAAAACCATCCAGAAATGATGCCGGCAGGTACCCCAAATTATCCCGAAATAGTCGCGAAATGACCCTGACGGGATCACGGACGGCTCCCGAAAACCATCCAGAAATGATACCGATAAGGTCCCCAAATGATCCTGTATTAGTCGAGAAAAAATTCCGAAATGACCCCGACGGGATCCCGCACGAATCCCGAAAACCATCTAGAATTGATACCGGAAGGTACCCCAAATGATGCCGAAATAGTCCCGAAATGACATCGACGGGATCCCGGACGGATCCCGAAAACCATCCAGAAATGATGCCGGAGGAGACCCCAAATGATCCCGCTAAAGACCCAAAATGACCCCGACAGGGTCCCGGACGGATCCCGTAAACCATCCAGAAATGATGCCGTAAGAGACCCCAAATGATCCCGCAAAAGTCCCAAAATGACCCCGACAGGATCCCGGACGGATCCCGTAAACCATCCAGAAATGATGTCGGAAGAGACCCCAAATGATCCCGAAAAAGTCCCAAAATGACCCCGACAGGATCCCGGACGGATCCCGAAAACCATCCAGAAATGATGCCGGGAGATACCCCAAATGATCCCGCATAAGACCCAAAATGACCCCGACAGGATCTCGGACGGATCCCGTAAACCATCCAGAAATGATGCCGGAGGAGACCCCAAATGATCCCGCTAAAGTCCCAAAATGACCCCGACAGGGTCCCGGACGGATCCCGTAAACCATCCAGAAATGATGCCGGAATAGATCCCAAATGATCCCGCAAAAGTCCCAAAATGACCCCGACAGGATCCCGGACGGATCCCGTAAACCATCCAGAAATGATTCCGGAAGAGACTCCAAATGATCCCGCAAAAGTCCCAAAATGACCGCGACAGGATCCCAGACGGATCCCGTAAACCATCCAGAAATGATGCCGGAAGAGACCCCAAATGATCCCGCAAAAGTCCCAAAATGACCCCGACAGGATCCCGGACGGATCCCGTAAACCATCCAGAAATGATGCCGGAGGAGACCCCAAATGATCCCGCAAAAGGCTCAAAATGACCCCGACAGGATCCCGGACGGATTCCGAAAACCATCCAGAAATGATGCTGGAAGAGACCCCAAATGATCCCGCAAAAGTCCCGAAATGACCCCGACAGGATCCCGGACGGATCCCGTAAACCATCCAGAAATGATTCCGGAAGAGACCCCAAATGATCCCGCAAAAGTCCCAAAATGACGCCGACGGGATCCCGGACGGTTCCCGTAAACCATCCAGAAATGATGCCGGAGGAGACCCCAAATGATCCCGCAAAAGTCTCAAAATGACCCCGACAGGATCCCGGACGGATCCCGAAAACCATCCAGATATGATGCTGGAAGAGACCCCAAATGATCCCGCAAAAGTCCCAAAATGACCCCGACAGGATCCCGGACGGATCCCGTAAACCATCCAGAAATGATGTCGGAAGAGACCCCAAATGATCCCGCAAAAGTCCCAAAATGACCCCGACAGGATCCCGGACGGATCCCGTAAACCATCCAGAAATGATGCCGGAGGAGACCCCAAATGATCCCGCAAAAGTCTCAAAATGACCCCGACAGTATCCCGGACGGATCCCGAAAACCATCCAGAAATGATGCTGGAAGAGACCCCAAATGATCCCGCAAAAGTCCCGAAATGACCCCGACAGGATCCCGGACGGATCCCGTAAACCATCCAGAAATGATTCCGGAAGAGACCCCAAATGATCCCGCAAAAGTCCCAAAATGACGCCGACGGGATCCCGGACGGTTCCCGTAAACCATCCAGAAATGATGCCGGAAGAGACCCCAAATGATCCCGCAAAAGTCCCAAAATGACGCCGACGGGATCCCGGACGGATCCCTAAAACCATCCAGGAATGATTACGGAAAGGACCCAAACTGACCCCGAAAAAGTCCCGTAATGATCCCGGAAACCATCAAGAATTTATTTCTCAAAGGTACGCAAATAATCCCGAAAGTACCCCCGGAATAGTCCCGAAAATGTCCCAAAATAACCCCGACGGGATCCCGGACGGATCCCGAAAACTATACAGAAATGATCCCGGAAGGGTCCCAAAATGATCCCGAAATAGTCCCGAAAAAGTCCCGAAATTACCCCGGCGTAATCCCGGACCGATCCCTAAACCATCCAGAAATGATCCCGGAGGGTCTCGATATGACCCTTACGGGATTACAAATAAGGTGAAGCTAATTATGAAACCATGTTAATAAGGCAGCAGGCGCATTGGAGTGAATAAAAAGTTACATAGAAACATACAGGTAAAGCTAATAAAAGCGTGCTAATAAAAACAATTGATGGAGGGCGGATGGCGGGAGTAGAGGAGAGGACCACTGATCGTTCCTCCAAAATTGTCTAGATCTCGTTCTGTATGTACCAGATACCAAAAACTATTGATTTAGGAGAAAATTTATATTGATTTATAACAATTTATAGATTTTACACCAGAGGGGGAGATAAAGGGGGGGCCGGAGGGTGTCACTGCTTACTTTGTAAGCCCTCGACTTATTTGACCCCTTGAGTCTGTGATATTGGTGAAGGCCAGTATACATAAAGTTATAATGTGTAAAAATTATTGAAAAATAATTTCTCGAAGGGGTCGTGGGACCCCCACCCCTCTTTCCATGTTCGAAAAAAATTTCGCTAGTAGACTACTGTCTGTGTCCCAAATTTCATCAAAATCCGTGTAGCCATTCTGGCGTGATTCAGTCGCAAAGACGAAAAAATATAATAATTAAATTATAACTGTTCCTAGGGGGCGGGGACCACGCCCCTTTTCAAAAATATATAGTTAGTAGATCCTTCTAGACTATTGGCTATATGTGTGCAAAATTTCATCCAAATCGGTCCAGCCGTTCTTGCGTGATTGAGTCACAAAGACAAACGTCTGGACAAACATCCAAACATCCAAACATCCAAACATCTTCACATCCAAACTTTGCCATTTATAATATATATTAGACTAGCCTTTACCCGCGGCCCCGTCCGCAAGGAGAAATTTAAATATATGCGCTATTCGCGTTAGCCTGCTTATTATTTGTTTAAAATTTTGTTTTCCGTCTAATGCATTTTATTTTTGTAATTGAGTAAAAAAAAGAACTAAATGAGCTGATAACCTGATAGGATCCCAAATGATCCCGAAATTATCCAGAAAAAGCTACGAAATGACCCCCATGCTATCGCGGACGGATCCCGAAAACCATCCAGAAATGCCCCGAAAGGGTCTCCAAAAGTTCCACGAATAGTCCCAAAAAAACCCGAAATGACAGCGACACGATTCTAGACGTATCCAGAGAACCACACAGAAATGATCCTTGAAGGTGTTCCAAAATGATCCCGAAATGACCCTGACGGGCTCCTGGGCGGATCTCAAAAATCATCCAGAAAATATCCAGGAAGGGTCGCTAAATTATCCCGACATACTCCAGAAAAAGTTCCGAAATGGCTCCGTGGAGATCCACGACGGATCGCGAAAACCATACAGAAAAGATTCCGGAAGGATCCCAGAATGATCGCGAAATAGTCCGGAAATGATCCAGATGGGATCCCGCACAGATCCAGAAATGATCCCGGAAGGGTGCAAAAACTATCCCGGAAAAGTAACAAAAAATCCCGAAATGGCTCCTACGGCATCCCGGACGGACCCAGAAATGATCTCGGAAGGGTCCCCAAATGATCCCAAAATGGTCCCGAAATGACCCTGATGGATCCGGCAAACCATCAAGAAATTATGCCGAAAGGGTCCCAAAATGATCCCGAAATAATACAGAAAAAGTCACGAAACGACCCCTAGAGGATCCCCAAATGATCCCGTATTAGCCCCGAAAAGGTCCCGAAATTAACCCGACGGGATCCCGGACAAATCCCGAAAACCATCCAGAAATGATGCCGGAAGGGATCCCAAATGATTCCGAAAAAGTCGCGCATTGATTCCGACGGGATCCCGAACGGACACCGAAAATCATCCATAAGTGATGCCGGAAAGGTCCTCAAATGATCACCTAATAGTCCCGAAATGACCCTTAACGGGTCATGGACGGATCCCATAAACCATCCAGAAATGATCCCGATATAGTCCCGAAGAAGTCCCAAAATGACCCTGACGGGATCTCGAACGCATCCCTAAATGACCCTGACGGGGTCCCGGACAGATCCCGAAATCCAACGAGAAATGGTCTTGGGAGGGACCCCAAATGATCCCGAAAAAGTCCCGCAATGATTCCGACGGGATCCTGATCGGATACCGAAAACCATCCAGAAGTGATGCCGGAAAGGTCCTCAAATGATCACCTAATACCAAAATGGCCCTGACGGCATCCCCGACTGATCCCGAAATCCATCCAGAAATAATCCTGGGAAGGCCCAAAATGATCCCGAAAAAGTCTCGGAAAAGTTCAGAAATGAACCTGACGGGACCCCGAAAGGATCCCGAAAACTATCCAGATATGATGCCGGAAAGTTCCTCAAATGATCTCCTAATATTTCCGAAAAGACCCTGACGGGATCCCGAACGGATTCCGACAACTATCTAGAAATGATGCCGAAAGGGCCCGCAAATGATCCCGTATTAGTCGAGAAAAAGTCCCGAAATGACCCCGACGGGATGCCGTACGAATCCCAAAAACCATCCAGAAATGATGCCTGAAGGGACACCAAATGATCCCGAAAAAGTCCCGCAATTATTCCGACGGGATCCTGAACGGATACCGAAAACCATCCAGAAGTGATGCCGGAAAGGACCTCAAATGATCACCTAATAGTCCCAAAATGACCCTGACGGCATCCCGGACAGATCCCGAAATCCATCCAGAAATGATCTTGGGAGGGTCCCAAAATAATCCCGAAATAGTCTCGGAAAAGTATAAAAATTACTCTGACGGGATCCCGGACGAATCCTGAAAATCGATCTTAAATGATGCCGAAAAAGTCCCGAAATGACCCTGATGGGACCCGGAAAGGATCCCGAAAACTATCCAGAAATGATGCCGGTAAGGTCCTCAAATGATCTCCCAATAGTTCCGAAAAGACCCTGGCGGGATTCCGAAAGAACCCCGACAACTATCCAGAAATGATACCGAAAGGGCCCACAAATGATCCCTTATTAGTCGAGAAAAAGTCCCGAAATGACCCCGACGGGATGCCGGACGAATCCCAAAAACCATCCAGAAATGATGTCGGAAGGGACCCCAATGATCCCAAAAAAGTCCCGCAATTATTCGGACGGGATCCTGAACGGATACCGAAAACCATCGAGAAGTGATGCCGGAAAGGTCCTCAAATGATCACCTAATAGTCCCAAAATTACCCTGACGGCATCCCGGACAAATCCCGAAATCCATCCAGAAATGATCTTGGGAAGGTCCCAAAATGATCCCGAAATAGTCTCGGAAAAGTCCAGAAATTACCCTGACGGGTTCCCGGACGAATCCTGAAAGCCATCCTTAAATGATCCCGAAAAAGCCCCGAAATGACCCTGAAGGGATCCCGAAAGGATTCCGAAAACTATCCAGAAATGCTGCCGGAAAGGTCCTCAAATGATACCCTAATAGTCCCGATATGACCGTGACGGGATCCCGGACGGATCCCGAAAACTATCCAGAAATGATGTCGAAAGGGTCCCCAAATGATCCCGTATTAGTCGAGAAAAAGTCCCGAAATGACCCCGACGGGATCCCGGACGGATACCGAAAACCATCCAGAAATGATGCCGGAAGAGCCCCCAAATGATCCCGAAAAAGTCCCCAAATGACCCCGACATACTCCAGAAAAAGTTCCGAAATGGCTCTGAGGGAATCAACGACGGATCGCGAAAACCATACAGAAATGATTCCGGAGGGATCCCAAAATGATCCCGAAATAGTCCGGAAATGACCCATATGGGATCCCGCACAGATCCAGAAATGATCCCGGAAGGGTCCAAAAACTATCCCGGAAAAGTAACAAAAAATCTCGAAATGGCTCCTACGGCATCCCGGACGGATCCAGAAATGATCTCGGAACGGTCCCCAAATGATCCCAAAATGGTCCCGAAATGATCCTGATGGATCCGGCAAACCATCAAGAAATTATGCCGGAAGGGTCCCCAAATGATCCCGAAATAAAACAGAAAAAGTCACGAAATGACCCCTAGAGGATCCCGAAATGATCCCGAAAGTACCCCGAAGGGATCCCGGACGGATCCCGAAAACCATCCAGAAATGATGCCGGAAGGGTCCCCAAATGATCGCGAAATAGTCCCGAAATGTCCCAAAATAACCCGACGGGATCCCGGACGGATCCCGAAAACTATACAGAAATGATCCCGGAAGGGTCCCAAAATGATCCCGAAATAGTACCGAAAAAGTCCCGAAATTACCCCGGCGTAATCCCGGACCGATCCCGAAAACCATCCAGAAATGATCCCGGAAGGGTCTCGATATGACCCTTACGGGATTACAAATAAGGTGAAGCTAATTATAAAACCATGTTAATAAGGCAGCAGGCGCATTGGAGCGAATAAAAAGTTACATAGAAACATACAGGTAAAGCTAATAAAAGCGTGCTAATAAAAACAATTGATGGAGGGCGGATGGCGGGAGTAGAGGAGAGGACCACTGATCGTTCCTCCAAAATTGTCTAGATCTCGATCTGTATGTACCAGATACCAAAAACTATTGATTTAGGAGAAAATTTATATTGAGTTATAACAATTTATAGATTTTACACCAGAGGGGGAGATAAAGGGGGGTAGCGGAGGGTGTCACTGCTTACTTTGTAAGCCCTCGACTTATTTGACCCCTTGAGTCTGTGATATTGGTGAAGGCCAGTATACGTAAAGTTATAATGTGTAAAAATTATTAAAAAATAATTGCTCGAAGGGGTCGTGGGCCCCCATCCCTCTTTCCATGTTCGAAAAAAATTTCGCTAGTAGACTACTGTCAGTGTCCCAAATTTCATCAAAATCCGCGTAGCCATTCTGGCGTGATTCAGTCGCAAAGACGAAAAAATATAATAATTAAATTATAACTGTTCCTAGGGGGCGGAGACCATGCCCCTTTTGAAAAATATATAGCCAGTAGATCCTTCTAGACTATTGGCTATATGTGTGCAAAATTTCATCCAAATCGGTCCAGCCGTTCTTGCGTGATTGAGTCACAAAGACAAACGTCTGGACAAACATCCAAACATCCAAACATCTAAACATCCAAACATCCAAACTTTGCCATTTATAATATAATATTAGATACTAGCCTTTACCCGCGGCCCCGTCCGCAAGGAGAAAATTAAATATATGGGATATTCACGTTAGCCTGCTTATCAAGTTATCTGTTGAAAAAGATGTTTCTGTCTAATACATTTTATTTTTGTAATTGAGTAAAAAAAGAACTAAATGAGCTGATATCCTGATAGGATCGCCAAATGATCCCGAAATTATCCAGAAAAATCCACGAAATGACCCCACCGCTATCGCGAACAGATCCCGAAAACCATCTAGAAATGCCACGGAAGGGTCTCCAAAAGTTCCCGGAATAGTCCCAAAAAACCCGAAATGACAACGACACGATTCTAGACTTATCCAGAGAACCACAAAGAAATGATGCCTGAAGGGTACCAAAATGATCCCGAAATAGTCCCGAAAAAGTTCCGAAATGACCCTGACGGGCTCCCGTACTGTTCTCAAAAACCATCCAGAAAATATCCAGGAAGGGTCCCTAGGGGATCCACGACGGATCGCGAAAACCATACAGAAATGATTCCGGAAGGGTCCCAAAATGATCCCGTATTAGTCCCGAAAAAGTCCTGAAATGACCCCGACGGGATCCCAGACGGATTCCGAAAACTATACAGAAATGATGCCGGAAAGGTCCTCAAATGATCCCCTAATAGTCCCGAAATGACCAAAAACCATCCAGAAACTATGCCGGAAGGGACCCCAAATGATCCCGAATACCATACAGAAATGATGCCGGAAAATAGCCCAAATGATCCCGAAATAGTCCCGAAAAAGTTCCGAAATGACCCCGAAGGGATCCCTGACGGATCCCGAAGACCATCCAGAAAAGATGCCGAAAGGCTCCCCTAATTATCCCGTATTAGTCCCGAAAAAGTCCCGAAATGACCCCGACGGGATTCCTGACGGATCCCGAAAATCATCCAGAAATAATGCCGAAAGGGTCCCCAAATCATCCCGTATTAATCGAGAAAAAGTCCTGAATTGACCCCGTCGGCATCCCGGATGGATCCCGAAAACTATCCAGAAATGATGCCGGAAGGTATCCTCAAATAGTCCCGAAATGACTCTGACGGGATCCCGGACGGATCCCTAAAATCATCTAGAAATGGTGCCTGAAGGTACCTCAAATGATCCCGAAATAGTACCGAAATGACCCCGACGGGATCCCGGACGGATCCCGAAACCCATCTAGAAATGATGCCGGAAGGTACCACAAATGATCCCGAAATAGTCCCGAAATGACCCCGACGGGATACTGGACGGATCCCGAAAACCATCCAGAAATGATGCCGAAAGCGTCCCCAAATGATCCCGTATTAGTCGAGAAAAATTCCCGAAATGACCCCGACGGGATCCCGGACGGATCCTCAAAACCATATAGAAATGATGCCGGAAGGTCCCCAAAGGATCCCGAAATAGTTACGAAATTAACCTGACGGGATCCCGAACGGATCCCGTAAACCATCTAGAAATGGTGCCGAAAGGTATCTCAAATGATCCCGAAATAGTACCGAAATGACCCTGACGGGATCCCGGACGGATCCCGAAAACCATCTAGAAATGATGCCGGAAGGTACCCCAAATAATCCCGAAATAGGCCCGAAATGACCCTGACTGGATCCCGGACGGATCCCGAAAACCATCCAACAATGATGCCGGAAGCTACCCCAAATGATCCCGTATTAGTCGAGAAAAAGTCCAGAAATGACCCCGACGGGATCCCGAACGGATCCCGAAAACCATACAGAAATGATGCCGAAAAGGTCCACAAATGATCCGGTATTAGTCGAGAAAAAGTCCCGAAATGACCCCGACGGGATGCCGGACGAATCCCAAAAACCATCCAGAAATGATGCCGGAAGGGACCCCAAATGATCCCGAAAAAGTCCCGCAATTATTCCGACGGGATCCTGAACGGATACCGAAAACCATGCAGAAGTGATGCCGGAGAGGTCCTCAAATGATCACCTAATAGTCCCAAAATGATTCTGACGGCATCCCGGACAGATCCTGAAATCCATCCAGAAATGATCTTGGGCTGGTCCCAAAATGATCCCGAAATAGTCTCGAAAAAGTCCAGAAATTACCCTGACGGGATCCCGGACGAAGCCTGAAAACCAATCTTAAATGTAGCCGAAAAAGTCCCGAAATGACCCTGATAGGACCCCGAAAGGATTCCGAAAACTATCCAGAAATGATGCCGGAAAGGTCCTCAAAAGATCTCCTAATAGTTCCGAAAAGACCCTGACGGGATCCCGAACGGATCCCGACAACTATCCAGAAATGATACCGAAAGGGCCCGCCAATTATCCCGTATTAGTCGAGAAAAAGTCCCAAAATGGCCCCGACGGGATGCCGGACGAATCCCAAAAACCATCCAGAAATGATGCCGGAAGGGACCCCAAATGATCCCGAAAAAGTCCCGCAATTATTCCGACGGGATCCTGAACGAACACCGAAAACCATCCAGAAGTGATGCCGGAAAGATCCTCAAATCATCACCTAATAGTCCCAAAATGACCCTGACGGCATCCCGGACCGATCCCGAAATCCATCCAGAAATGATCTTGGGAAGGTCCCAAAATGATCCCGAAATAGTTTCGGAAAAGTCCAGAAATTACCCTGACGGGTTCCCGGACGAATCCTGAAAGCCATCCTTAAATGATCCCGAAAAAGTCCCCAAATGACCCCGACGAGATCCCGGACGGATCCCGAAAAACATCCAGAAATGATGCCGGAAGAGCCCCCAAATGATCCCGAAAAAGTCCCAAAATGACCCCGACGAGATCCCGGACGGATCCCGAAAACCATCCAGAAATGATGCCGGAAGGGTCCCCAAATGATCGCGAAATAGTCCCGAAATGATTCCGGAATAGTCCCGAAAATGTCCCAAAATAACCCCGACGGGATCCCGGACGGATCCCGAAAGCTATACAGAAATGATCCCGGAAGGGTCCCAAAATCATCCCGAAATAGTCCCGAAAAAGTCCCGAAATTACCCCGGCGTAATCCCGGCCGATCCCGAAAACCATCCAGAAATGATCCCGGAAGGGTCTCGATATGACCCTTACGGGATTACAAATAAGGTGAAGCTAATTATAAAACCATGTTAAAAAGGCAGCAGGCGCATTGGAGCGAATAAAGAGTTACATAGAAACATACAGGTAAAGCTAATAAAAGCGTGCTAATAAAAACAATTGATGGAGGGCGGATGGCGGGAGTAGAGGAGAGGACCACTGATCGTTCCTCCAAGATTGTCTACATCTCGTTCTGTATGTACCAGATACCAAAAACTATTGATTTAGGAGAAAGTTTATATTGAGTTATAACAATTTATAGATTTTACACCAGAGGAGGAGAGAAGGGGGAGAGGGGGGCGGAAGGGGTCACTGCTCATTTTGTAAGCCCTCGATTTATTTGACCTATTGAGTCTGTAATATTGGTGAAGGCCCGTATATGTAAAGTTATAATGTGTAAAAATAATTAAAAAGCAATTGTTCGAAGGGATCGTGGGAACCCCACCCCCCATTCCATGTTCGAAAAAAATTTCGCTAGTAGACTATTGTCTGTGCCCCAATTTCATCAAAATACGTGTAGCCATTCTGGCGTGATTCAGTGGCAAAGACGAAAAAATATAATATTTAAATTATAACTGTTCCTAGGGGGCGGGCACCACGCCCCTTTTCAAAAATATATAGCTAGTAGATCCTTCTAGACTATTGGCTATAAGTGTGCAAAATTTCATCCAAATCGGTCCAGCCGTTCTTGCGTGATTGAGTCACAAAGACAAATGTCTGGGCAAACATCCAAACATCCAAACTTTCCCATTTATAATATACTAGCCTTTACCCGCGGCCCCGTCCGCAAGGAGAAAATTAAATATATGGGATATTCACGTTAGCCTGCTTATCAAGTTATCTGTTTAAAAAGATGTTTCTGTCTAATACATTTTATTTTTGTAATTGAGTAAAAAAAGAACTAAATGAGCTGATAACCTGATAGGATCCCCAAATGATCCCGAAATTATCCAGAAAAATCCACGAAATGACCCCGACGCTATCGCGGACAGATCCCGAAAACCATCTAGAAATGCCACGGAAGGGTCTCCAAAAGTTCCCGGAATATTCCCAAAAACCCCGAAATGACAACGACACGATTCTAAACTTATCCAGAGAACCACAAAAAATGATGCCTGAAGGGTACCAAAATGATCCCGAAATAGTCCCGAAAAAGTTCCGAAATGACCCTGACGGGCTCCCGGACGGTTCTCAAAAACCATCCAGAAAATATCCAGGAAGGGTCCTTAGGGGATCCACGACGGATCGCGAAAATTATACAGAAATTATTCCGGAAGGGTCCCAAAATGATCCCGTATTAGTCCCGAAAAAGTCCTGAAATGACCCCGACGGGATCCCAGACGGATTCCGAAAACTATCAAGAAATGATGCCGGAAAGATCCTCAAATGATCCCCTAATAGTCCCGAAATGACCCTGACGGGATCTCGAACGGACTCCTGAATGACCCTGACGGGATCCCGGACAGATCTCGAAATCCATCCAGAAATGATCTTGGAAGGGCCCAAAATAATCCCGAAACAATCTCTGAAAAGTCCATAAATTACCCCGACGGGATCCCGCACGGATCCCAAAAACTATCCAGAAATGATCCCGAAATGACTGAAAACCATCCAGAAATTATACCGGAAGGGACCCCAAATGATCCCGAATACCATACAGAAATGATGCCGAAAAATACCCCAAATGATCCCGAAATAGTCCCGAAAAAGTTCCGAAATGACCCGGAAGGGATCCCGGAAGGATCCCGAAAATCATCCAGAAATAATGCCGAAAGGGTCCCCAAATGATCCGATACCAGTCGATAAAAAGTCCCGAAATAACCCCGACGGGATCACGGAGGGATCCTCAAAATCATATAGAAATGATGCCGGAAGGTACCCCAAATGATCCCGAAATAGTCCCGAAATGACCCTGGCAGGATCCCGTACGGATCCCGAAAACATCCAGAAATGATGCCGAAAGGCTCCCCTAATTATCCCGTATTAGTCCCGAAAAAGTTCTGAAATGACCCCGACGGAATTCCTGACGGATCCCGAAAAGCATCCAGAAATAATGCCGAAAGGGTCCCCAAATCATCCCGTATTAGTCGAGAAAAAGTCCTGAATTGACCCCGTTGGGATCCCGGATGGATCCCGAAAACTATCCAGGAATGATGCCGGAAGATATCCCGAAATAGTCCCGAAATGACCCTGACGGGATCCCGGACGGATCCCTAAAACCATCTAGAAATGGTGCCGGAAGGTACCTCAAATGATCCTGAAACAGTACCGAAATGACCCCGACGGGATCCCGGACGGATCCCGAAAACCATCTAGAAATGATGCCTGAAGGTACCCCAAATGATCCCGAAATAGTCCCGAAATGACCTCGACGGGATACCGAACGGATCCCGAAAACCATCCAGAAATGATGCCGAAAGCGTCCCCAAATGATCCCGTATTAGTCGAGAAAAATTCCCGAAATGACCCCGACGGGATCCCGGACAGATCCTCAAAACCATATAGAAATGATGCCGGAAGGTACCCCAAAGGATCCCGAAATAGTCCCGTAATAAACCTGACGGGATCCCGAACGGATCCCATAAACCATCTAGAAATGGTGCCGGAAGGTATCTCAAATGATCCCGAAATAGTACCGAAATGACCATGACGGGATCCCGGACGGATCCCGAAAACCATCTAGAAATGATGCCGGAAGGTACCCCAAATGATCCCGAAATATTCCCGAAATGACCCCGACGGGATCCCGGACGGATCCCGAAAACCATCCAGAAATGATGCCGAAAGCGTCCCCAAAAGATCCCGTATTAGTCGAGAAAAAGTCCCGAAATGACACTGACAGGTTCCCGGACGGATCCCGAAAAGCATCCAGATATGATGCCGAAAGGGTCCCCAAATGATCCCGTATAAGTCGAGAAAAAGTCCCGAAATGACCAAGACGGGATCCCGGACGGATCCCGAAAACCATCCAGAAATGATGCCGAAAGCGTCCCCAAATGATTCCGTATTAGTCGAGAAAAAGTCCCGAAATGACCCCGACGGGTTCCCGGACGGATCCCGAAAAGCATCCAGATATGATGCCGAAAGGGTCCCCAAATGATCCCGTATAAGTCGAGAAAAAGTCGCGAAATGACCAAGACGGGATCCCGGACGGATCCCGAAAACCATCTAGCAATGGTGACGGAAGCTACCCTAAATGATCCTGTATTAGTCGAGAAAAAGTCCCGAAATTATCACGACGGGATCCCGGACGGATCCCGAAAACCATCTAGAAATGATGCCGGCAGGTACCCCAAATGAACCCGAAATAGTTCCGAAATGGCCCCGACGGGATCCAGGACGGATCCCGAAAACCATCCAGAAATGATGCCGAAAGCGTCCCCAAATGATCCCGTATTAGTGGAGAAAAAGTCCCGAAATGACCCCAACGGATTCCCGGACGGATCCCGAAAAGCATACAGATATGATGCCGAAAGGGTCCACAAATGATCCCGTATAAGTCGAGAAAAATTCCCGAAATGACCAAGACGGGATCCCGGACGGATCCCGAAAACCATCCAGAAATGATGCCGAAAGCGTCCCCAAATGATCCCGTATTAGTCGAGAAAAAGTTCCGAAATGACCCCGACGGGATCCCGGACGGATCCCGAAAACCATCTAGAAATGATGCCGGAAGGTACCCCAAATGACCCCGACGGGATCCGGGACGGATCCCGAAAACCATCCAGAAATGATGCCGAAAGCGTCCCCAAATGATCCCGTATTAGTCGAGAAAAAGTCCCGAAATGACCCCGACGGGTTCCGGACGGATCCCGAAAAGCATCCAGATATGATGCCGAAAGGGTCCCCAAATGATCCCGTATAAGTCGAGAAAAAGTCCCGAAATGACCAAGACGGGATCCCGGACGGATCCCGGACGGATGCCGAAAACCATCCAGAAATGATGCCGGAAGGGTCCCCAAATGAGGGGTCCTAAAATGATCCCGAAATAGTCCCGAAAAAGTCCCGAAATTACCCCGGCGGGATCCCGGACCGATCCCGAAAACCATCCGGAAATGAACCCGGAAGGGCCTCGATATGACCCTTACGGGATTACAAATAAGGTGAAACTAATTATAAAACCATGTTAATAAGGCAGCAGTCGCATTGGAGCGAATGAAAAGTTACATAGAAACATACTGGTAAAGCTAATAAAAGCGTGCTAATAAAAACAATTGAAGGAGGGCGGATGGCGGGTGTAGAAGGAGAGGACTACTGATCGTTCCTCCAAAATTGTCTAGATCTCGATCTGTATGTGTCAGATACCAAAAACTATTGATTTAGGAGAAAATTTATATTGAGTTATAACAATTTATAGATTTTACACCAGAGGGAGATAAAGGGGGGAGGGGGGCGGCGGAGTGTTTCACTGCTTACTTTGTAAGCCCTCGACTTATTTGACCCCTTGAGTCTGTGATATTGGTGAAGGCCAGTATACGTAAAGTTATAATGAGTAAAAATTATTAAAAAGTAATTGCTCGAAGGGGTCGTGGAACCCCCACCCCTCTTTCCATGTTCGAAAAAAATTTCGCTAGTAGACTACTGTCTGTGTCCCAAATTTCATCAAAATCCGTGTAGCCATTCTGGCGTGATTCAGTCGCAAAGACGAAAAAATATAATAATTAAATTATAACTGTTCCTAGGGGGCGGAGACCACGCCCATTTTGAAAAATATATAGCTAGTAGATCCTTCTAGACCATTGGCTATATGTGCGCAAAATTTCATCCAAATTGGTTCAGCCGTTCTTGCGTTATTGAGTCACAAAGACAAACGTTTGGACAAACATCCAAACATCCAAACATCCAAACATCCAAACATCCAAACATCTTAACATCCAAACTTTGCCATTTATAATATATATTAGACTAGCCTTTACCCGCGGCCCCGTCCGCAAGGAGAAAATGAAATATGTGGGCTATTCACGTTAGCCTGCTTATAAAGTTATCTGTTTAAAATTTTTTTTCTGTCTAATGCATTTTATTTTTGTAATTGAGTAAAAAAAGAACTTTATGAGCTGATAACCTGATAGGATCCCAAAATGATAACGAAATTATCCAGAAAAAGCCACGAAATTACCCCGACGCTATCGCGGACGGATCCCGGAAACCATCCAGAAACGCCCCGGAAGTGTTTCCAAAAGTTCCCGAAGTAGTCCCAAAAAAACCCGAAATGACAACGACACGATTCTAGACTTATCCAGATAACCACACAGAAATGATGCCTGAAGGGTACCAAATTGATCCCGAAATAGTCCCGAAAAAGTTCCGAAATTACCCTGACGGGCTCCCGGACGGATCTCAGAAACCATCCAGAAAATATCCAGGAAGGGTCCCTAAATTATCCCGACTAACTCCAGAAAAAGTTCCGAAATGGCTCCGAGGGGATCCACGATGGATCGCGAAAACCATACAGAAATGATTCCGGAAGGATTCCAAAATGATCCCGAAATAGTCCGGAATTGACCCAGATGGGATCCCGCACAGATCCAGAAATGATCCCGGAAGGGTGCAAAAACTATCCCGGAAAAGTAACAAAAAATCCCGAAATGGCTCCTACGGCATCCCGGACGAATCCAGAAATGATCTCGGAAGGGTCCCCAAATGATCCCAAAATGGTCCCGAAATGACCCTGATGGATCCGGCAAACCATCAAGAAATTATGCCGAAAGGGTCCCAAAATGATCCCGAAATAATACAGAAAAAGTCACGATCCCGTATTAGCCCCGAAAAGGTCCCGAAATAACCCCGACGGGATCTCGGACAAATCCCGAAAACCATCCAGAAATGATGCCGGAAGGAATCCCAAATGATTCCGTAAAAGTCCCGCATTGATTCCGACGGGATCCCGAACGGATACCGAAAATCATCCAGAAGTGACGCCAAGAGGACCTTTTCCTCAAATGATCACCTAATAGTCCCGAAATGACCCTTAAGGGGTCATGGACGGATCCCATAAACCATCCAGAAATGATCCCGATATATTCCCGAAGAAGTCCCGAAATGACCCTGACGGGATCTCGAACGCACCCCTAAATGAACCTGATGGGATCCCGGACAGATCCCGAAATCCATCCAGAAATGATCTTGGGAGGGACCCCAAATGACCCCGAAAAAGTCCCGCAATGATTCCGAGGGGATCCTGACCCCGACATACTCCAGAAAAGGTTCCGAAATGGCTCCGAGGGAATCAACGACGGGTCGCGAAAACCATACAGAAATGATTCCGGAAGGATCCCAAAATGATCCCGAAATAGTCCGGAAATGACCCAGATGGGATCCCGCACAGATCCAGAAATGATCCCGGAAGGGTCCAAAAACTATCCCGGAAAAGTAACAAAAAATCCCGAAATGGCTCCTACGGCATCCCGGACGGATCCAGAAATGATCTCGGAAGGGTCCCCAAATGACCCCAAAATGGTCCCGAAATGACCCGGATGGATCCGGCAAACCATCAAGAAATTATGCCGGACGGGTCCCCAAATGATCCCGAAATAAAACAGAAAAAGTCACGAAACGACCCCTAGAGGATCCCCAAATGATCCCGTATTAGCCCCGAAAAAGTCCCAAAATGACCCTGACGAGATCCCGAAAGGATTCCGAAAACAATACAGAAATGATGCCGGAAAGGTCCTCAAATGATCCCCTAATAGTCCCGAAATGACCGTGACGGGATCCCGACAACTATCCAGAAATGATGCCGAAAGGGGCCGCAAATGATCCCGTATTAGTCGAAAAAAAGTCCCGAAAGGACCACGACGGGATCCCGGACGAATCCCAAAAACCATCCAGAAATGATGCCGGTAGGTATCCCAAATGATCCCGAAATAGTCCCGAAATGACCTCGTCGGCATCCCGGACGGATCCCGAAAATTATCCAGAAATGATGCCGGAAAGGTTCCCAAATGATCCCCTAATAGTCCCGAAATTACCCTAATGGGATCCCGGACGGATCCCGAAAACCATCCAGAAATGATGCCGAAAGGGCTCCCAAATGATCCCGTATTAGTCGCGAAAAAGTCCCGAAATGACCCCGACGGGATCCCGGACGGATCCCGAAAACCATCCAGAAATGATGCCGAAAGGGTTCCCAAATGATCCCGTATTAGTCACGAAAAAGTCCCGAAATGACCCGACGGGATCTCGGACGGATCCCGAAAACCATCCAGAAATCATGCCGGATGAGCCCCCAAATGATCCCGAAAAAGTCCCCAAATGACCCCGACGATATCCCGGACGGATCCCGAAAACCATCCAGAAATGATGCCGAAAGGGTTCCCAAATGATACCGTATTAGTCGCGAAAAAGTCCCGAAATGACCCCGACGGGATCCCGGACGGATCCCGAAAACCATCCAGAAATGATGCCGAAAGGGTTCCCAAATGATCCCGTATTAGTCGCGAAAAAGTCCCGAAATGACCCCGACGGGATCCCGGAAGGATCCCGAAAACCATCCAGAAATGATGCCGGAAGAGCCCCCAAATGATCCCGAAAACCATCCAGAAATGATGCCGGAAGAGCCCACAAATGATCCCGTATTAGTCGCGAAAAAGTCCCGAAATGACCCCGACGGGATCCCGGACGGATCCCGAAAACCATCCAGAAATGATGCCGGATGAGCCCCCAAATGATCCCGAAAAAGTCCCCAAATGACCCCGACGATATCCCGGACGGATCCCGAAAACCATCCAGAAATGATGCCGGAAGAGCCCACAAATGATCCCGTATTAGTCGCGAAAAAGTCCCGAAATGACCCCGACGGGATGCCGGACGAATCCCAAAAACCATCCAGAAATGATGCCGGAAGGGACCCCAAATGATCCCGAAAAAGTCCCGCAATTATTCCGACGGGATCCTGAACGAACACCGAAAACCATCCAGAAGTGATGCCGGAAATATCCTCAAATCATCACCTAATAGTCCCAAAATGACCCTGACGGCATCCCGGACCGATCCCGAAATCCATCCAGAAATGATCTTGGGAAGGTCCCAAAATGATCCCGAAATTGTTTCGGAAAAGTCCAGAAATTACCCTGACGGGTTCCCGGACGAATCCTGAAAGCCATCCTTAAATGATCCCGAAAAAGTCCCCAAATGACCCCGACGAGATCCCGGACGGATCCCGAAAAACATCCAGAAATGATGCCGGAAGAGCCCCCAAATGATCCCGAAATAGTCCCGAAATGACCTCGTCGGCATCCCGGACGGATCCCGAAAACCATCCAGAAATGATGCCGGAAGAGCCCACAAATGATCCCGTATTAGTCGCGAAAAAGTCCCGAAATAACCCCGACGGGATCCCAGACGGATCCCGTAAACTATACAGAAATTATCCCGGAAGGGTCCCAAAATGATCCCGAAATAGTCCCGAAAAAGTCCCGAAATTACCCCGGCGTAATCCCGGACCGATCCCGAAAACCATCCAGAAATGATCCCGGAAGGGTCTCGATATGACCCTTACGGGATTACAAATAAGGTGAAGCTAATTATAAAACCATGTTAATAAGGCAGCAGGCGCATTGGAGCGAGTAAAAAGTTAGATAGAAACATACAGGTAAAGCTAATAAAAGCGTGCTAATAAAAACAATTGATGGAGGGCGGATGGCGGGAGTAGAGGAGAGGACCACTGATCGTTCCTCCAAAATTGTCTAGATCTCGTTCTGTATGTACCAGGTACCAAAAACTATTGATTTAGGAGAAAATTTAGATTGAGGTATAACAATTTATGGATTTTACACCAGAGGGGGAGATAAAGGGGGGCGGGCGGAGGGTGTCACTGCTTACTTTGTAAGCCGTCGACTTATTTGACCCCTTGAGTCTGTGATATTGGTGAAGGCCAGTATACGTAAAGTTATAATGTGTAAAAATTATGAAAAATAATTTCTCGAAGGGGTCATGGGACCCGCACCCCTCTTTCCATGTTCGAAAAAAATTTCGCTAGTAGACTACTGTCTGTGTCCCAAATTTCATCAAAATCCGTGTAGCCATTCTGGCGTGATTCAGTCGCAAAGACGAAAAAATATAATAATTAAATTATAACTGTTACTAGGGGGCGGGGACCACGCCCCTTTTGAAAAATATATAGCTAGTAGATCCTTCTAGACTATTGGCTATATGTGTGCAAAATTTCATCCAAATCGGTCGCCGTTCTTGCGTTATTGAGTCACAAAGACAAACGTCTGGACAAACATCCAAACATCCAAACATCCAAACATCCAAACATCTAAACATCCAAACATCCAAACATCCAAACTTTCCCATTTATAATATATATTAGATATTAGATACTAGCCTTTACCCGCGGCCCCGTCCGCAAGGAGAAATTTAAATATATGGGCTATTCGCGTTAGCCTGCTTATTATCTGTTTAAAATTTTGTTTTCTGTCTAATGCATTTTATTTTTGTAATTGAGTAAAAAAAAGAACTAAATGAGCTGATAACCTGATAGGATTCCAAATGATCCCGAAATTATCCAGAAAAGGCTACGAAATGACCCCAACGCTATCGCGGACGGATCCGGAAAACCATCCAAAAATGCCCCGAAAGGGTCTCCAAAAGTTCCTCGAATAGTCCCAAAAAAACCGAAATGACAGCGACACGATTCTAGACATATCCAGAGAACCACACAGAAATGATCCCTGAAGGTGTTCCAAAATGATCCCGAAAAGGTTCCGAAATGACCCTGACGGGCTCCCGGGCGGATCTCAAAACCATCCAGAAAATATCCAGGAAGGGTTCCTAAATTATCCCGACATACTCCAGAAAATGTTCCGAAATGGCTCCGAGGGGATCCACGACGAATCGCGAAAACCATACAGAAATGATTCCGGAAAGATCCCAAAATGATCCCGAAATAGTCCGGAAATGACCCAGATGGAATCCCGCACAGATCCAGAAATAATCCCGGAAGGGTGCAAAAACTATCCCGGAAAAGTAACAAAAAATCCCGAAATGGCTCCTACGGCATCCCGGACGGATCCAGAAATGATCTCGGAAGAGTCCCCAAATGATCCCAAAATGGTCCCGAAATGACCCTGATGGATCCGGTAAACCATCAAGAAATTATGCCGAAAGGGTCCCAAAATAATCCCGAAATAATACACAAAAAGTCACGAAACGACCCCTAGAGGATCCCCAAATTATCCCGAATTAGCCCCGAAAGGATCCCGGACAAATCCTGAAAACCATCCAGAAATGATCTTGGGAGGGACCCCAAATGATCCCGAAAAAGTCCCGCAATGATTCCGACGGGATCCAGATCGGATACCGAAAACCATCAAGAAGTGATGCCGGAAAGGTCCTCAAATGATCACCTAATACCAAAATGACCCTGACGGCATCCCGGACTGATCCCGAAATCCATCCTGAAATGATCTTGGGAAGGTCCCAAAATTATGCCGAAATAGTCTCGGAAAAGTTCAGAAATTACCCTGACGGGTTACCGGACGCATCCTGAAAGCCATCTCTAAATGATCCCGAAAAAGTCCCGAAATGACCCTGACTGGGCCCTGAAAGGGTCCCGAAAACTATCCAGAAATGATGCCGGAAAGGTTCTCAAATGATCTCCTAATAGTTCCGAAAAGACCCTGACGGGATCCCGAACGGATCCCGACAACTATTTAGAAATGATGCCGAAAGGGCCCACAAATGATCCCGTATTAGTCGAGAAAAAGTCCCGAAATGACCCCGACGGGATGCCGGACGAATCCCAAAAACCATCCAGAAATGATGCCGGAAGGGACACCAAATGATCCCGAAAAAGTCCCGCAATTATTCCGACGGGATCCTGAACGGATACCGAAAACCATCCAGAAGTGATGCCGGAAAGGTCCTCAAATGATCACCTAATAGTCCCAAAATGACCCTGACGGCATCCCGGACAGATCCCGAAATCCATCCAGAAATGATCTTGGGAGGGTCCCAAAATTATCCCGAAATAGTCTCGGAAAAGTCCAGAAATTACCCTGACGGGATCCCGGACGAATCCTGAAAACCAATCTTAAATGATGCCGAAAAAGTCCCGAAATGACCCTGATGGGACCCGGAAAGGATCCCGAAAACTAACCAGAAATGATGCCGGAAAGGTCCTCAAATGATCTCCCAATAGTTCCGAAAAGACCCTGACGGGATCCCGAACGGATCCCGACAACTATCCAGAAATGATACCGAAAGGGCCCGCAAATGATTATTAGTCGAGAAAAAGTCCCGAAATGACCCCGACGGGATGCCGGACGAATCCCAAAAACCATCCAGAAATGATGTCGGAAGGGACCCCAATGATCCCGAAAAAGTCCCGCAATTATTCCGACGGGATCCTGAACGGATACCGAAAACCATCCAGAAGTGATGCCGGAAAGGTCCTCAAATGCTCACCTAATAGTCCCAAAATGACCCTGACGGCATCCCGGACAAATCCCGAAATACATCCAGAAATGATCTTGGAAAGGTCCCAAAATGATCCCGAAATAGTCTCGGAAAAGTCCAGAAATTACCCTGACGGGTTCCCGGACGAATCCTGAAAGCCATCCTTAAATGATCCCGAAAAAGCCCCGAAATGACCCTGACGGGATCCCAAGAGGATTCCGAAAACTATCCAGAAATGATGCCGGAAAGGTCCTCAAATGATCCCCTAATAGTCCTGAAACGACCTTGACGGGATTCCGAACGGATCCCGACAACTATCCAGAAATGATGCCGAAAAGGTCCGCAAATGATCCTGATCTCGTCGGCATCCCGGACGGATACCGAAAATTATCCAGAAATGATGCCGGAAAGGTCCACAAATGATCCCCTAATAGTCCCGAAATTACCCCAATGATCCCGAAAAAGTCCCGCAATTATTCCGACGGGATCCTGAACGGATACCGAAAACCATCCAGAAGTGATGCCGGAAAGGTCCTCAAATGCTCACCTAATAGTCCCAAAATGACCCTGACGGCATCCCGGACAAATCCCGAAATACATCCAGAAATGATCTTGGAAAGGTCCCAAAATGATCCCGAAATAGTCTCGGAAAAGTCCAGAAATTACCCTGACGGGTTCCCGGACGAATCCTGAAAGCCATCCTTAAATGATCCCGAAAAAGCCCCGAAATGACCCTGACGGGATCCCAAAAGGATTCCGAAAACTATCCAGAAATGATGCCGGAAAGGTCCTCAAATGATCCCCTAATAGTCCTGAAACGACCTTGACGGGATTCCGAACGGATCCCGACAACTATCCAGAAATGATGCCGAAAGGGTTCCCAAATGATCCCGTATTAGTCGCGAAAAAGTCCCGAAATGACCCCAACGGCATCCCGGACGGATCCCGAAAACCATCCAGAAATGATGCCGGAAGAGCCCCAAATGATCCCGAAAAGGTTCCCAAATGACCCCGACGAGATCCCGGACGCATACCGAAAATCATTCTGAAATGATGCCGGAAGGGTACCCCAAATGAACCCGAAATAGTCCCGAAATGACCCCGTCCGGATCCCGGACGGATCCCGAAAACTATCCATAAATGATGTCGAAAGGGTCCCCAAATTATCCCGTATTAGTCGAGAAAAAGTCCCGAAATGACCCCGACGGGATCCCAGACGGATCCCGAAAACCATATAGAAATGATGCCGGAAGAGCCCCCAAATGATCCCGAAAAAGTCCCCAAATGACCCCGACATACTCCAGAAAAAGTTCCGAAATGGCTCCGAGGGAATCAACGACGGATCGCGAAAACCATACAGAAATGATTCCGGAAGGATCCCAAAATGATCCCGAAATGTCACAGAAATGTGACAGAAAAAGTCACGAAACGACCCCTAGAAGATCCCCAAATGATCCCGTATTAGCCCCGAAAAAGCCCCAAAATGACCCTGACGGGATCCCGAAAGGATTCCGGCAACTATCCAGAAATGATGCCGAAAGGGTCCGCAAATGATCCCGTATTAGTCGAGAAAAAGTCCCGAAATGACCTCGACGGGATCCCGGACGAATCCCAAAAACCATCCAGAAATGATGCCGGTAGGTATCCCAAATGATCCCGAAATATTCCCGAAATGACCTCGTCGGCATCCCGGACGGATCCCGATAATTATCCAGAAATGATGCCGGAAAGGTTCCCAAATGATCCCCTAATAGTCCCGAAATTACCCTGATGGGATCCCGGACGGATCCCGAAAACCATCCAGAAATGATGCCGAAAGGGTTCCCAAATGATCCCGAATTAGTCGCGAAAAAGTCCCGAAATGACCCCGACGGGATCCCGGACGGATCCCGAAAACCATCCAGAAATGATGCCGAATGATCCCGTATTAGTCGCAAAAAGTCCCGAAATGACCCCGACGGGATGCCGGACGAATCCCGAGGACCATCCAGAAATGATGCCTAAAGGGAGCCAAAATAACCCCGAAAAAGTCCCGTAATGATCTCGGAAACCATCAAGAATTTATTTCTCGAAGGTACGCAAATGATCCCGAAAGTACCCCGACGAGATCCCGGACGGATCCCGAAAACCATCCAGAAATGATGCCGGAAGGGTCCCCAAATGATCGCGAAATAGTCCCCAAATGATTCCGGAATAGTCCCGAAAATGTCCCAAAATAACCCCGACGGGATCCCGGACGGATCCCGAAAACTATAAAGAAATAATCCCGGAAGGGTCCCAAAATGATCCCGAAATAGTCCCGAAATTACCCCGCCGTAATCCCGGACCGATCCCTAAAACCATCCAGAAATGATCCCGGAAGGGTCTCATATGACGCTATGAATATATGAAGCTAATAATAAAACCATGTTAATAAGGCAGCAGGCGCATTGGAGCGAATAAAAAGTTACATAGAAACATACAGGTAAAGCTAATAAAAGCGTGCTACTAAAAACAATTGATGGAGGGCGGATGGCGGGAGTAGAGGAGAGGACCACTGATCGTTCCTCCAAAATTGTCTAGATCTCGTTCTGTATGTACCAGATACCAAAAACTATTGATTTAGGAGAAAATTTATATTGAGTTATAACAATTTATAGATTTTACACCAGAGGGGGAGATAAAGGGGGCCGGGCGGAGGGTGTCACTGCTTACTTTGTAAGCCCTCGACTTATTTGACCCCTTGAGTCTGTGATATTGGTGAAGGCCAGTAAAGTTATAATGTGTAAAAAGTATTGAGAAATAATTTCTCGAAGGGGTCGTGGGACCCCCACCCCTCTTTCCATGTTCGAAAAAAAATTCGCTAGTAGACTACTGCCTGTGTCCCAAATTTCATCAAAATCCGTGTAGCCGTTCTTGCGTGATTGAGTCACAAAGACAAACGTCTGGACAAACATCCAAACACCAAACAACCAAACATCCAAACATCCAAACTTTGCCATTTATAATATACTAGCCTTTACCCGCGGCCCCGTCCGCAAGGAGAAATTTAAATATATGGGCTATTCGCGTTAGCCTGCTTATTATCTGTTTAAAATTTTGTTTTCTGTGTAATGCATTTTATTTTTGTAATTGAGTAAAAAAAAGAACTAAATGAGCTGATAACCTGATAGGATCCCAAATGATCCCGAAATTATCCAGAAAAAGCTACGAAATGACCCCCACGCTATCGCGGACGGATCCCGAAAACCATCCAGAAATGCCCCGAAAGGGTCTCCAAAAGTTCCCCGAATAGTCCCAAAAAAACCCGAAATGACAGCGACACGATTCTAGACGTATCCAGAGAACCACACAGAAATGATCCCTGAAGGTGTTCCAAAATGATCCCGAAAAGGTTCCGAAATTACCATGACGGGCTCCCGGGCGGATCTCAAAAACCATCCAGAAAATATCCAGGAAGGGTCGCCAAATTATCCCGACATTTTCCAGAAAAAGTTCCGAAATGGCTAAGAGGGGATCCACGACGGATCGCGAAAATCATACAGAAATGATTCCGGAAGGATCCCAAAATGATCCCGAAATAGTCCGGAAATGACCCAGATGGGATCCCGCACAGATCCAGAAATGATCCCGGAAGGGTGCAAAAACTATCCCGGAAAAGTAACAAAAAATCCCGAAAAAGCTCATACGGCATTACGGACGGATCCAGAAATGATCTCGGAAGGGTCCCCAAATGATCCCAAAATGGTCCCGAAATTACCCTGATGGATCCGGCAAACCATTAAGAAATTATACCGAAAGGGTCCCAAAATGATCCCGAAATAATACAGAAAAAGTCACGAAACGACCCCTAGAGGATCCCCAAATGATCCAGTATTAGCCCCGAAAAGGTCCCGAAATAACCCCGACGGGATCCCGAAAACCATCCGGAAATGATGCCGGAAGGAATCCCAAATGATTCCGAAAAAGTCCCGCATTGATTCCGACGGGATCCCGAACGGATACCGAAAATCATCCAGAAGTGATGCCGGAAAGGTCCTCAAATGATCACCTAATAGTCCCGAAATGACCCTTAAGGGGTCATGGACGGATCCCATAAACCATCCAGAAATGATCCCGATATAGTCCCGAAGAAGTCCCGAAATGACCCTGACGTGATCTCGAACGCACCCCTAACCCTCTTGGGAGGGTCCCATATGATCCCGAAAAAGCCCCGCAATTATTCCGACGGGATCCTGAACGGATACCGAAAACCATCCAGAAGTGATGCCGGAAAGGTCCTCAAATGATCACCTAATAGTCCCAAAATGACCCTGACGGCATCCCGGACAGATCCCGAAATCCATCCAGAAACGATCTTGGGAGGGTCCCAACATTATCCCGAAATAGTCTCGGAAAAGTCCAGAAATTACCCTGACGGGATCCCGGACGAATCCTGAAAACTAATCTTAAATGATGCCGAAAAAGTCCCGAAATGACCCTGATGGGACCCGGAAAGGATCCCGAAAACTAACCAGAAATGATGCCGGAAAGGCCCTCAAATGATCTCCCAATAGTTCCGAAAAGACCCTGACGGGATCCCGAACGGATTCCGACAACTATCCAGAAATGATACCGAAAGGGCCCGCAAATGATACCGTATTAGTCGAGAAAAAGTCCCGAAATGACCACGACCCTGACGGGATCCCGAAAGGATTCCGAAAACTATCCAGAAATGATGCCGGAAAGGTCCTCAAATGATCCCCTAATAGTCCCGAAATGATCGTGACGGGATCCCGAACGGATCCCGACAACTATCCAGAAATGATGCCGAAAGGGTCCGCAAATGATCCCGTATTAGTCGAGAAAAAGTCCCGAAATAACCCCGACGGGATCCCGGACGAATCCCAAAAACCATCCAGAAATGATGCCGGTAGGTATCCCAAATGATCCCGAAATAATCCCGAAATGACCTCGTCGGCATCCCGGACGGATACCGAAAATTATCCAGAAATGATGCCGGAAAGGCCCACAAATGATCCCCTAATAGTCCCGAAATTACCCTGATGGGATCCCGGACGGATCCCGAAAACCATCCAGAAATGATGCCGAAGGGGTTCCCAAATGATCCCGTATTAGTCGCGAAAAAGTCCCGAAATGACCCCGACGACATCCCGGACGTATCCCGAAAACCATCCAGAAATGATGCCGGAAGAGCCCCAAATGATCCCGAAAAGGTCCCCAAATGACCCCGACATACTCCAGAAAAAGTTCCCAAATGGCTCTGAGGGAATCAACGACGGATCGCGAAAACCATACAGAAATGATTCCGGAAGGATCCAAAAACTATCCCGGAAAAGTAACAAAAAATCCCGAAATAGCTCCTACGGCATCCCGGACGGATCCAGAAATGATCTCGGAAGGGTCCCCAAATGATCCCAAAATGGTCCCGAAATGACCCTGATGGATCCGGCAAACCATCAAGAAATTATGCAAGAAGGGTCCCCAAATGATCCCGAAATAAAACAGAAAATGTCACGAAACGACCCCTAGAGGATCCCCAAATGATCCCGTATTAGCCCCGAAAAAGTCCTAAAATGACCCTGACGGGATCCCGAAAGGATTCCGAAAACAATCCAGAAATTATGCCGGAAAGGTCCTCAAATGATCCCCTAATAGTCCCGAAATGACCGTGACGGAATCCCGACAACTATCCAGAAATGATGCCGAATGGGTCCGCCAATGATCCCGTATTAGTCGAGAAAAAGTCCCGAAATGACCACGACGGGATTCCGGACGAATCCAAAAAACCATCCAGAAATGATGCCGGTAGGTATCCCAAATGATCCCGAAATAGTCCCGAAATGACCTCGTCGGCATCCCGGACGGATCCCGAAAATTATTCAGAAATGATGCCGGAAAGGTTCCCAAATGATCCCCTAATAGTCCCGAAATTACCCTGATGGTATCCCGGACGGATCCAGAAAACCATACAGAAATGATGCCGAAGGGTTCCCAAATGATCCCGGATTAGTCGCGAAAAAGTCCCGAAATGACCCCGACGGGATCCCGGACGGATCCCGAAAACCATCCAGAAATGATGCCGAAAGGGTTCCCAAATGATCCCGTATTAGTCGCGAAAAAGTCCCGAAATGACCCCGACGGGATCCCGGACGGATCCCGAAAACCATCCAGAAATGATGCCGGAAGAGCCCCAAAATGATCCCGAAAAAGTCCCCAAATGACCCCGACGAGATCCCGAAAACCATCCAGAAATGATGCCGGAAGAGCCCCCAAATGGTCCCGAAAAAGTCCCCGAATGACCCCGACGAGAGCCCGGACGGATCCCGAAAACTATCCAGAAATGATGTCGAAAGGGTCCCCAAATGAACCCGTATTAGTCGAGAAAAAGTCCCGAAATGACCGTGACGGGATCCCGACAACTATCCAGAAATGATGCCGAAAGGGTCCGCAAATGATCCCGTATTAGTCGAAAAAAAGTCCCGAAATGACCACGACGGGATCCCGGACGAATCCCAAAAACTATCCAGAAATGATGCCGGTAGGTATCCCAAATGATCTCGAAGTAGTCCCGAAATGACCTCGTCGGCATCCCGGACGGATCCCGAAAATTATCCAGAAATGGTGCCGGAAAGGTTCCCAAATGATCCCCTAATAGTCCCGAAATTACCCTGATGGGATCCCGGACGGATCCCGAAAACCATCCAGAAATGATGCCGAAAGGGTTCCCAAATGATCCCGTATTAGTCGCGAAAAAGTCCCGAAATGACCCCGACGGGATCCCGGACGGATCCCGAAAACCATCCAGAAATGATGCCGGAAGAGCCCCCAAATGATCCCGAAAAAGTCCCCAAATGACCCCAGCGAGATCCCGGACGGATCCCGAAAACCATCCAGAAATGATGCCGAAAGAGCCCCAAATGATCCCGAAAAAGTCCCCAAATGACCCCGACGAGATCCCGGACGGATCCCGAAAACCATCCAGAAATGATGCCGGAAGAGCCCCAAATGATCCCGAAATAGGCCAGAAATGACCCCGTCGGGATCCCGGACGGATCCACAAAAGTATACAGAAATGATGCTGGAAGGTGAAATGATCCCCTTAAAGAAAGATGAAAAATGAAATGATCCCCTTATAGTTCCGAAATGATCCTGACGGGATTCCCGAGGGATTCCGGAAACTATCCAGAAATGATGCCGGAAAGGTTCCCAAGTTATCCCCAAATAGTCCCGAAATTACCCTGACGGTATCCCGGACGGATCACGAAAACCATTCGGAAATGATGGCGAAAGGGTCCCCAAATGATCCCGCATTAGTCGCGGGTTCCGAAATGACCCTGACGGGATCCCCGAAGGATCCCGGAAACTATCCAGAAATGATGCCGGAAAGGTTCCCAAGTTATCCCCAAATAGTCCCGAAATTACCCTGACGGTATCCCGGACGGATACCGAAAACCATCTAGAAAAGTGGCCGGAAGATACCCCAAATGATCCCGAAAAAGTCCTGAAGTGATCCAGACGGGATCCCGGACGAATCCCGAAAACTATCCATCTAGGTACCCCAAATGATTCCGAAATAGTCCCGAAATGACCCCGCCGGGATCACGGGCGGATCCCGAAAAAGTTCTGAAATGACTCCGACGGGATCCCGTACGGATCCCGAAAATCATCCAGAAATGATGAAGGTAGGTACCCAAATGATCCCGAAATAGTCCCGAAATGATCCCGACGGGATCCCGGACGGATCCCGAAAACCAACCAGAAATGATGCCGGTAGGTACCCCAAATGGTCCCGATATGACCCCGTCGGGATCCCGAACGGATCCCTAAAACTATCCAGAAATGATGCCGGAAAGGTCCCCAAATAACCCCCTAATAGTCCCGAAATTACGCCGACGGAATCCCGGACGGATCCGGAAACCATCCAGAAATGATGCCGGAGGAGACCCCAAATGATCCCGCTAAAGTCCCAAAATGACCCCGACAGGGTCCCGGACGGATCCCGTAAACGATCCAGAAATGATGCCGGTAGGTACCCCAAATGGTCCCGATATGACCCCGTCGGGATCCCGAACGGATCCCTAAAACTATCCAGAAATGATGCCGAAAGGGTCCACAAATGATCCTGTATTAGTCGAGAAAAAGTTCCGAAATGACTCCGACGGGATCCCGGAAGGATCCCGAAAACCATCTAGAATTGATACCGGAAGGTACCCCAAATGATGCCGAAATAGTTCCGAAATGACATCGACGGGATCCCGGACGGATCCCGAAAACCATCTAGAAATGATGCCGGAAGAGACCCCAAATGATCCCGCAAAGGTCCCAAAATGACCCCGCCAGGATCCCGGACGGATCCCGAAAATCATCCAGAAATGATGCCGGAGGAGACCCCAAATGATCCCGCTAAAGTCCCAAAATGACCCCGACAGGGTCCCGGACGGATCCCGTAAACCATCCCGAAATGATGCCGGAAGAGACCCCAGATGATCCCGCAAAAGTCCCAAAATGACCCCGACAGGATCCCGGACGGATCTCGTAAACCATCCAGAAATGATGCCGGAATGGACCCCAAATGGTCCCGAAATGACACCGACGGGATCCCGGACGGATACCGAAAACCATCCAGAAATGATGCCGGCAGGTACCCCAAATTATCCCGAAATAGTTCCGAAATGACCCTGACGGGATCGCGGACGGATCCTGATAACCATCCAGAAATGATGCCGAAAGGGTCCCCAAATGATCCTGTATTAGTCGAGAAAAAATTCCGAAATGACTCCGACGGGATCCCGGACGGATCACGAAAACCATCTAGAATTGATACCGGAAGGTACCCCAAATGATGCCGAAATAGTCCCGAAATGACATCGACGGGATCCCGGACGGATCCCGAAAACCATCCAGAAATTATGCCGGAGGAGACCCCAAATGATCCCGCTAAAGTTCCAAAATGACCCCGACAGGGTCCCGGACCGATCCCGTAAACCATCCAGAAATGATGCCGGAAGAGACCCCAAATAATCCCGCAAAAGTCCCAAAATGACCCCGACAGGATCCCGGACGGATCCCGTAAACCGTCCAGAAATGATGCCGGAAGAGACCCCAAATGATCCCGCAAAAGTCCCAAAATGACCCCGACAGGGTCCCGGACGGATCCCGAAAACAATCCAGACATGATGCCGGAAGAGACCCCAAATGATCCCGCAAAAGTCCCAAAATGACCCCGACAGGATCCCGGACGGATCCCGGACGGATCCCGTAAACCATCCAGAAATGATACCGGAGGAGACCCCAAAACCATCCAGAAATGATGCTGGAAGAGACCCCAAATGATCCCGCAAAAATCCAAAATGACCCCGACAGGATCCCGGACGGATCCCGTAAACCATCCAGAAATGATGCCGGAAGAGACCCCAAATGATCCCGAAAAAGTCCCAAAATGACGCCGACGGGATCCCGGACGGATCCCGTAAACCATCAAGAAATTATCCGAAAGGTTCCCCAAATGATCCTGTATTAGTCGAGAAAAAGTTCCGAAATGACCCCGAAGGGATCCCGGATGGATCCCGAAAACCATCTAGAAATGATGCCGGAAGGTACTCCAAATGATACCGTAATAGTCCCGAAATGATATCGACGGGATTCCGGACGGATCCCGTAAACGATCCAGAAATGATGCTGGGAGAGACCCCAAATGATCCCGCAAAAATCCCAAAATGACCCCGACAGGATCCCGGACGGATCCCGTAAACCATCCAGAAATGATGCCGGAGGAGACCCCAAATGATCCCGCTAAAGTCCCAAAATGACCCCGACAGGGTCCCGGACGGATCCCGTAAACCATCCAGAAATGATGCCGGAAGAGACCCCAAATGATCCCGCAAAAGTCCCAAAATGACCCCGACAGGATCCCGGACGGATCCCGTAAACCATCAGAAATGATGCCGGAAGAGACCCCAAATGATCCCGCAAAAGTCCCAAAATGACCCCGACAGGGTCCTGGACGGATCCCGAAAACCATCCAGAAATGATGCCGGAAGAGACCCCAAATGATCCCGCAAAAGTCCCAAAATGACCCCGACAGGATCCCGGACGGATCCCGAAAACCATCCAGAAATGATGCCGGAATGGACCCCAAATGGTCCCGAATGACACCGACGGGATCCCGGACGGATACCGAAAACCATCCAGAAATGATGAAGGCAGGTACCCCAAATTATCCCGAAATAGTCCCGAAATGACCCTGACGGGATCGCGGACGGATCTCGAAAACCATGCAGAAATGATGCCGGAAGATACCCCTAATGATCCCGAAATAGCCCCGAAATGGTCCCGACGGGATCCCGGACGGATCCCTAAAACCATCCTGGAATGATTACGGAAAGGACCCAAACTGACCCCGAAAAAGTCCCGTAATGATCCCGGAAACCATCAAGAATTTATCTCTTAAAGGTACGCAAATGGTCCCGAAAGTACCCGACGGGATCCCGGACGGATCCCGAAAACCATCCAGAAATGATGCCGGAAGGGTCCCCAAATAATCGCGAAATAGTCCCGAAATGATTCCGGAATAGTCCCGAAAATGTCCCAAAATAACCCCGACGGGATCCCGGACGGATCCCGAAAACTATACAGAAATGATCCCGGAAGGGTCCCAAAATGATCCCGAAATAGTCCCGAAAAAGTCCCGAAATTACCCCGGCGTAATCCCGGACCGATCCCGAAAACCATCCAGAAATGATCCCGGAGGGTCTCGATATGACCCTTACGGGATTACAAATAAGGTGAAGCTAATTATAAAACCATGTTAATAAGGCAGCAGGCGCATTGGAGCGAATAAAAAGTTACATAGAAACATACAGGTAAAGCTAATAAAAGCGTGCTAATAAAAACAATAGATGGAGGGCGGTTGGCGGGAGTAGAGGAGAGGACCACTGATCGTTCCTCCAAAATTATCTAGATCTCGTTCTGTATGTACCAGATACCAAAAATTATTGATTTAGGAGAAAATTTATATTGAGTTATAACAATTTATAGATTTTACACCAGAGGGGTAGATAAAGGAAGGGGGCGGGCGGAGGGTGTCACTGCTTACTTTGTAAGCCCTCGACTTATTTGACCCCTTGAGTCTGTGATATTGGTGAAGGCCAGTATACGTAAAGTTATAATGTGTAAAAATTATTGAAAAATAATTCCTCGAAGGGGTCGTGGGACCCCCACCTCTCTTTCCATGTTCGAAAAAAATTTCGCTAGTATACTACTGTCTGTGTCCCAAATTTCATCAAAATCCGTGTAGCCATTCTGGCGTGATTCAGTCGCAAAGACGAAAAAATATAATAATTAAATTATAACTGTTCCTAGGGGGCGGGGACCACGCCCCTTTTCAAAAATATATAGTTAGTAGATCCTTCTAGACTATTGGCTATATGTGTGCAAAATTTCATCCAAATCGGTTCAGCCGTTCTTGCGTGATTGAGTCACAAAGACAAACGTCTGGACAAACATCCAAACATCCAAACATCCAAACATCTTCACATCCAAACTTTGCCATTTATAATATACTAGCCTTTACCCGCGGCCCCGTCCGCAAGGAGAAAATGAAATATGTGGGCTATTCACGTTAGCCTGCTTATAAAGTTATCTGTTTAAAATTTTGTTTCTGCCTAATTCATTTTATTCTTGTAATTGAGTAACAAAAAGAACTTTATGAGCTGATAACCTGATAGGATCCCAAAATGATAACGAAATTATCCAGAAAAAGCCACGAAATGACCCCGACGCTATCGCGGACGGATCCCGAATACCATCCAGAAATGATGCCGGAAGAGCCCTCAAATGATCCCGAAAAAGTCCCCATATGACCCCAACGAGATCCCGCACGGATCCCGAAAACCATCCAGAAATGATGCCGGAAGGGTCCCCAAATGATCACGAAATAGTCCCGAAATGATTCCGGAATAGTCCCGAAAATATTCCAAAATAACCCCGACGGGATCCCGGTCGGATCCCGTAAACTATACAGAAATGATCCCGGAAGGGTCCCAAAATGATCCCGAAATAGTCCCGAAAATGTCCCGAAATTACCCCGGCGTAATCCCGGACCGATCCCGAAAACCATCCAGAAATGATCCCGGAAGGGTCTCGATATGACTCTTACGGGATTACAAATAAGGTGAAGCTAATTATAAAACCATGTTAATAAGGCAGCAGGCGCATTGGAGCGAATAAAAAGTTAGATAGAAACATACAGGTAAAGCTAATAAAAGCGTGCTAATAAAAACAATTGATGGAGGGCGGATGGCGGGAGTAGAGGAGAGGACCACTGATCGTTCCTCCAAAATTGTCTAGATCTCGTTCTGTATGTACCAGATACCAAAAACTATTGATTTAGGAGAAAATTTAGATTGAGTTATAACAATTTATGGATTTTACACCAGAGGTGGAGATAAAGGGGGGCGGGCGGAGGGTGTCACTGCTTACTTTGTAAGCCCTCGACTTATTTGACCCCTTGAGTCTGTGATATTGGTGAAGGCCAGTATACGTAAAGTTATAATGTGTAAAAATTATGAAAAATGATTTCTCGAAGGGTCGTGGGACCCCCATCCCTCTTTCCATGTTCGAAAAAAATTTCGCTAGTAGACTACTGTCTGTGTCCCAAATTTCATCTAAATCCGTGTAGCCATTCTGGCGTGATTCAGTCGCAAAGACGAAAAAATATAATAATTAAATTATAACTGTTCCTAGGGGGCGGGGACCACGCCCCTTTTGAAAAATATATAGCTAGTAGATCCTTCTAGACTATTGGCTATATGTGTGCAAAATTTCATCCAAATCGGTCCAGCCGTTCTTGCGTTATTGAGTCACAAAGACAAACGTCTGGACAAACATCCAAACATCCAAACATCCAAACATCCAAACATCCAAACATCCAAACATCCAAACATCTAAACATCCAAACATCCAAACATCTTAACATCCAAACTTTCCCATTTATAATATATATTAGATACTAGCCTTTACCCGCGGCCCCGTCCGCAAGGAGAAATTTAAATATATGGGCTATTCGCGTTAGCCTGCTTATTATCTGTTTAAAATTTTGTTTTCTGTCTAATGCATTTTATTTTTGTAATTGAGTAAAAAAAAGAACTGAATGAGCTGATAATCTGATAGGATCCCAAATGATCCCGAAATTATCCAGAAAAAGCTACGAAATGACCTCCACGCTATCGCGGACGGATCCCGAAAACCATCCAGAAATGCCCCGAAAGGGTCTCCAAAAGTTCCCCGAATAGCCCCAAAAAAACCCGAAATGACAGCGACACGATTCTAGACGTATTCAGAGAACCACACAGAAATGATCCCTGAAGGTGTTCCAAAATGATCCCGAAAAGTTTCCGAAATGACCCTGATGGGCTCCCGGGCGGATCTCAAAAACCATCCAGAAAATATCCAGGAAGGGTCCCTAAATTATCCCGACATACTCCAGAAAAAGTTCCGAAATGGCTCCGAGGGGATCCACGACGGATCGCGAAAACCATACAGAAATGATCCCGGAAGGGTGCAAAAACTATCCCGGAAAAGTAACAAAAAATCCCGAAATGGCACCTACGGCATCCCGGACCGATCCAGAAATGATCTCGGAAGGGTCCCCAAATAATCCCAAAATGGTTCCGAAATGACCCTGATGGATCCGGCAAACCATCAAGAAATTATGCCGAAAGGGTCCCAAAATGATCCCGAAATAATAAAGAAAAAGTCACGAAACGACCCCTAGAGGGTGTGTCACTGCTTACTTTGTAAGCCCTCGACTTATTTGACCCCTTGAGTCTGTGATATTGGTGAAGGCCAGTATACGTAAAGTTATAATGTGTAAAAATTATTGAAAAATAATTCCTCGAAGGGGTCGTGGGACCCCCACCTCTCTTTCCATGTTCGAAAAAAATTTCGCTAGTATACTACTGTCTGTGTCCCAAATTTCATCAAAATCCGTGTAGCCATTCTGGCGTGATTCAGTCGCAAAGACGAAAAAATATAATAATTAAATTATAACTGTTCCTAGGGGGCGGGGACCACGCCCCTTTTCAAAAATATATAGTTAGTAGATCCTTCTAGACTATTGGCTATATGTGTGCAAAATTTCATCCAAATCGGTTCAGCCGTTCTTGCGTGATTGAGTCACAAAGACAAACGTCTGGACAAACATCCAAACATCCAAACATCCAAACATCTTCACATCCAAACTTTGCCATTTATAATATACTAGCCTTTACCCGCGGCCCCGTCCGCAAGGAGAAAATGAAATATGTGGGCTATTCACGTTAGCCTGCTTATAAAGTTATCTGTTTAAAATTTTGTTTCTGCCTAATTCATTTTATTCTTGTAATTGAGTAACAAAAAGAACTTTATGAGCTGATAACCTGATAGGATCCCAAAATGATAACGAAATTATCCAGAAAAAGCCACGAAATGACCCCGACGCTATCGCGGACGGATCCCGAATACCATCCAGAAATGATGCCGGAAGAGCCCTCAAATGATCCCGAAAAAGTCCCCATATGACCCCAACGAGATCCCGCACGGATCCCGAAAACCATCCAGAAATGATGCCGGAAGGGTCCCCAAATGATCACGAAATAGTCCCGAAATGATTCCGGAATAGTCCCGAAAATATTCCAAAATAACCCCGACGGGATCCCGGTCGGATCCCGTAAACTATACAGAAATGATCCCGGAAGGGTCCCAAAATGATCCCGAAATAGTCCCGAAAATGTCCCGAAATTACCCCGGCGTAATCCCGGACCGATCCCGAAAACCATCCAGAAATGATCCCGGAAGGGTCTCGATATGACTCTTACGGGATTACAAATAAGGTGAAGCTAATTATAAAACCATGTTAATAAGGCAGCAGGCGCATTGGAGCGAATAAAAAGTTAGATAGAAACATACAGGTAAAGCTAATAAAAGCGTGCTAATAAAAACAATTGATGGAGGGCGGATGGCGGGAGTAGAGGAGAGGACCACTGATCGTTCCTCCAAAATTGTCTAGATCTCGTTCTGTATGTACCAGATACCAAAAACTATTGATTTAGGAGAAAATTTAGATTGAGTTATAACAATTTATGGATTTTACACCAGAGGTGGAGATAAAGGGGGGCGGGCGGAGGGTGTCACTGCTTACTTTGTAAGCCCTCGACTTATTTGACCCCTTGAGTCTGTGATATTGGTGAAGGCCAGTATACGTAAAGTTATAATGTGCAAAAATTATGAAAAATGATTTCTCGAAGGGTCGTGGGACCCCCATCCCTCTTTCCATGTTCGAAAAAAATTTCGCTAGTAGACTACTGTCTGTGTCCCAAATTTCATCTAAATCCGTGTAGCCATTCTGGCGTGATTCAGTCGCAAAGACGAAAAAATATAATAATTAAATTATAACTGTTCCTAGGGGGCGGGGACCACGCCCCTTTTGAAAAATATATAGCTAGTAGATCCTTCTAGACTATTGGCTATATGTGTGCAAAATTTCATCCAAATCGGTCCAGCCGTTCTTGCGTTATTGAGTCACAAAGACAAACGTCTGGACAAACATCCAAACATCCAAACATCCAAACATCCAAACATCCAAACATCCAAACATCCAAACATCTAAACATCCAAACATCCAAACATCTTAACATCCAAACTTTCCCATTTATAATATATATTAGATACTAGCCTTTACCCGCGGCCCCGTCCGCAAGGAGAAATTTAAATATATGGGCTATTCGCGTTAGCCTGCTTATTATCTGTTTAAAATTTTGTTTTCTGTCTAATGCATTTTATTTTTGTAATTGAGTAAAAAAAAGAACTGAATGAGCTGATAATCTGATAGGATCCCAAATGATCCCGAAATTATCCAGAAAAAGCTACGAAATGACCTCCACGCTATCGCGGACGGATCCCGAAAACCATCCAGAAATGCCCCGAAAGGGTCTCCAAAAGTTCCCCGAATAGCCCCAAAAAAACCCGAAATGACAGCGACACGATTCTAGACGTATTCAGAGAACCACACAGAAATGATCCCTGAAGGTGTTCCAAAATGATCCCGAAAAGTTTCCGAAATGACCCTGATGGGCTCCCGGGCGGATCTCAAAAACCATCCAGAAAATATCCAGGAAGGGTCCCTAAATTATCCCGACATACTCCAGAAAAAGTTCCGAAATGGCTCCGAGGGGATCCACGACGGATCGCGAAAACCATACAGAAATGATCCCGGAAGGGTGCAAAAACTATCCCGGAAAAGTAACAAAAAATCCCGAAATGGCACCTACGGCATCCCGGACCGATCCAGAAATGATCTCGGAAGGGTCCCCAAATAATCCCAAAATGGTTCCGAAATGACCCTGATGGATCCGGCAAACCATCAAGAAATTATGCCGAAAGGGTCCCAAAATGATCCCGAAATAATAAAGAAAAAGTCACGAAACGACCCCTAGAGGATCCCCAAATGATCCCGTATTAGCCCCGAAAAGGTCCCGAAATAACCCCGACGGGATACCGGACAAATCCCGAAAACCTTCCAGAAATGATGCCGGAAGGAATCCCAAATGATTCCGAAAAAGTCCCGCATTGATTCCGACGGGATCCCGAACGGATACCGAAAATCATCCAGACGTGATGCCGGAAAGGTCCTCAAATGATCACCTAATAGTACCGAAATGACCCTTAAGGGGCCATGGACGGATCCCATAAACCATCCAGAAATGATCCCAATTTAGTCCCGAAGAAGTCCCAAAATGACCCTGACGGGATCTCGAACGCACCCCTAAAAGAGCCTGACGGGATCCCGGACAGATCCCGAAATCCATCCAGAAATGATATTGGGAGGGACCCCATATGAGGAGGGACCCCCGAAAAGGTCCCGCAATGATTCCGACGGGATCCTGATCGGATACCGAAAACCATCCAGAAGTGATGCCGGAATGGTCCTCAAATGATCACCTAATACCAAAATGAACCTGACGGATCCCGACAACTATCTAGAAATGATGCCGAAAGGGCCCGCAAATGTTCCCGTATTAGTCGAGAAAAAGTCCCAAAATGACCCCGACGGGATGCCGGACGAATCCCAAAAACCATCCAGAAATGATGCCGGAAGGGACACCAAATGATCCCGAAAAAGTCCCGCAATTATTCCGAAGGGATCCTGAACGGATACCGAAAACCATCCAGAAGTGATGCCGGAAAGGTCCTCAGATGATCACCTAATAGTCCCAAAATGACCCTTACGGCATCCCGGACAGATCCCGAAATCCATCCAGAAATGATCTTGGGAGGGTCCCAGAATTGTCCCGAAATAGTCTCCAAAAAGTCCAGAAATTACCCTGACGGGATCCCGGACGAATACTGAAAACCAATCTTAAAAGATGCCGAAAATGTCCCGAAATGACCCTGATGGGACCCGGAAAGGATCCCGAAAACTAACCAGAAATGATGCCGGAAAGGTCCTCAAATGATCTCCCAATAGTTCCGAAAAGACCCTGACGGGATCCCGAACGGATCCCGACAACTATCCAGAAATGATACCCAAAGGGCCCGCAAATGATCCCGTATTAGTCGAGAAAAAGTCCCGAAATGACCCAGACGGAATGCCGGACGAATCCCAAAAACCATCCAGAAATGATGTCGGAAGGGACCCCAATGATCCCGAAAAAGCCCCGCAATTATTCCGACGGGATCCTGAACGGATACCGAAAACCATCCAGAAGTGATGCCGGAAAGGTCCACAAATGATCCCCTAATAGTCCCGAAATTACCCTGATGGGATCCCGGACGGATCCCGAAAACCATCCAGAAATGATGCCGGAAGAGCCCCCAAATGATCCCGAAAAAGTCCCCAAATGACCCCGACGAGATCCCGCACGGAACCCGAAAACCATCCAGAAATGATGCCGAAAGAGCACCAAATGATCCCGAAAAAGTCCCCAAATGACCCCGACATACTCCAGAAAAGGTTCCGAAATGGCTCCGAGGGAATCAACGACGGATCGCGAAAACCATACAGAAATGATTCCGGAAGGATCCCAAAATGATCCCGAAATAGTCCGGAAATGACCCAGATGGGATCCCGCACAGATCCAGAAATGATCCCGGAAGGGTCCAAAAACTATCCCGGAAAAGTAACAAAAAATCCCGAAATGGCTCCTACGGCATCCCGGACGGATCCAGAAAAGATCTCGGAAGGGTCCCCAAATGATCCCAAAATGGTCCCGAAATGACCCTGATGGATCCGGCAAACCATCAAGAAATTATGCCGGAAGGGTCCCCAAATGATCCCGAAATAAAACAGAAAAAGTCACGAAACGACCCCTAGAGGATCCCCAAATGATCCCGTATTAGCCCCGAAAAAGTCCCAAAATGAACCTGACGGGATCCCGAAAGGATTCCGAAAACAATACAGAAATGATGCCGGAAAGGTCCTCAAATGATCCCCTAATAGTCCCGAAATGACCGTGACGGGATCCCGACAACTATCCAGAAATGATGCCGAAAGGGTCCGCAAATGATCCCGTATTAGTCGAAAAAAAGTCCCGAAAGGACCACGACGGGATCCCGGACGAATCCCAAAAACCATCCAGAAATGATGACGGTAGGTATCCCAAATGATCCCGAAATAGTCCCGAAATAATCTCGTCGGCATCCCGGACGGATCCCGAAAATTATCCAGAAATGATGCCGGAAAGGTTTCCAAATGATCCCCTAATAGTCCCGAAATTACCCTAATGGGATCCCGGACGGATCCCGAAAACCATCCAGAAATGATGCCGAAAGGGTTCCCAAATGATCCCGTATTAGTCGCGAAAAAGTCCCGAAATGACCCCGACGGGATCCCGGACGGATCCCGAAAACTATCCAGAAATGATGCCGGATGAGCCCCAAAATGATCCCGAAAAAGTCCCCAAATGACCCCGACGAGATCCCGGACGGATCCCGAAAACCATCCAGAAATGATGCCGGAAGAGCCCCCAAATGATCCCGAAAAAGTCCCCAAATGACCCCGACGATATCCCGGACGGATCCCGAAAACCATCCAGAAATGATGCCGGAAGAGCCCCCAAATGATCGCGAAATAGTCCCGAAATGATTCCGGAATAGTCCCGAAAATGTTCCAAAATAACCCCGACGGGATCCCGGACGGATCCGGTAAACTATACAGAAATGATCCCGGAAGGGTCCCAAAATGATCCCGAAATAGTCCCGAAAAAGTCCCGAAGTTACCCCGGCGTAATCCCGGACCGATCCCGAAAACCATCCAGAAATGATCCCGGAAGGGTCTCGATATGACCCTTGCGGGATTACAAATAAGGTGAAGCTAATTATAAAACGATGTTAATAAGGCAGCAGGCGCATTGGAGCGAATAAAAAGTTAGATAGAAACATACAGGTAAAGCTAATAAAAGCGTGCTAATAAAAACAATTGATGGAGGGCGGATGGCGGGAGTAGAGGAGAGGACCACTGATCGTTCCTCCAAAATTGTCTAGATCTCGTTCTGTATGTACCAGATACCAAAAACTATTGATTTAGGAGAAAATTTAGAGTGAGTTATAACAATTTATGGATTTTACACTAGAGGGGGAGATAAAGGGGGGCGGGCAGAGGGTGTCACTGCTTACTTTGTAAGCCCTCGACTTATTTGACCCCTTGAGTCTGTGATATTGGTGAAGGCCAGTATACGTAAAGTTGTAATGTGTAAAAATTATGAAAAATAATTTCTCGAAGGGGTCGTGTGACCCCTACCCCTCTTTCCATGTTCGAAAAAAAATTTCGCTAGTAGACTACTGTCTGTGTCCCAAATTTCATCAAAATCCGCGTAGCCATTCTGGCGTGATTCAGTCGCAAAGACGAAAAAATATAATAATTAAATTATAACTGTTCCTAGGGGGCGGGGACCACGCCCCTTTTGAAAAATATATAGCTAGTAGATCCTTCTAGACTATTGGCTATATGTGTGCAAAATTTCATCCAAATCGGTCCAGCCGTTCTTGCGTTATTGAGTCACAAAGACAAACGTCTGGACAAACATCCAAACATCCAAACATCCAAACATCCAAACATCTTAACATCCAAACTTTCCCATTTATAATATACTAGCCTTTACCCGCGGCCCCGTCCGCAAGGAGAAATTTAAATATATGGGCTATTCGCGTTAGCCTGCTTATTATCTGTTTAAAATTTTGTTTTCTGTCTAATGCATTTTATTTTTGTAATTGAGTAAAAAAAATAACTAAATGAGCTGATAACCTGATAGGATCCCAAATGATCCCGAAATTATCCAGAAAAAGATACGAAATGACCCCCACGCTATCGCGGACGGATCCCGAAAGCCATCTAGAAATGCCCCGAAAGGGTCTCCAAAAGTTCCCCGAATAGTCCCAAAAAAACCGACTCTAGACGTATCCAGAGAACCACACAGAAATGATCCCTGAAGGTGTTCCAAAATGATCCCGAAAAGGTTCCGAAATGACCCTGATGGGCTCCTGGGCGGATCTCAAAAACCATCCAGAAAATATCCAGGACCCTCCCTAAATTATCCCGGCATACTCCAGAAAAAGTTCCGAAATGGCTCCGAGGGGATCCACGACGGATCGCGAAAACCATACAGAAATGATTCCGGAAGGATCCCAAAATGATCCCAAAATAGTCTGGAAATGACCCAGATGGGATCCCACACAGATCCAGAAATGATCCCGGAAAGGTGCAAAAACTATTCCGGAAAAGTAACAAAAAATCCCGAAATGGATCTTACGGCATCCCGGACGGATCCAGAAATGATCTCGAAAGGGTCCCCAAATGATCCCAAAATGGTCCCGAAATAACCCTGATGGATCCGGCAAACCATCAAGAAATTATGCCGAAAGGGTCCCAAAATGATCCCGAAATAACACAGAAAAAGTCACGAAACGACCCCTAGAGGATCCCCAAATGATCCCGTATTAGAACCGAAAAGGTCCCGAAATAACCCCGACGGGATCCTGGACAAATCCCGAAAACCATCCAGAAATGATGCCGGAAAGAATCCCAAATGATTCCGAAAAAGTCCCGCATTGATTCAGACGGGATCCCGAACGGATACCGAAAATCATCCAGAAGTGATGCCGGAAAGGTCCTCAAATGATCACCTAATAGTCCCGAAATGACCCTCAAGGGGTCATGGACGGATCCCATAAACCATCCAGAAATGATCCCGATATATTCCCGAAGAAGTCCCGAAATGACCCTGACGGGATCTAGAACGCACCCCTAAATGACCCTGACGGGATCCCGGACAGATCCCGAAATCCATCCAGAAATGATCTTGGGAGGGACCCCAAATGATCCCGAAAAAGTCCCGCAATGATTCCGACGGGATCCTGATCGGATACCGAAAACCATCCCGAAGTGATGCCGGAAAGGTCCTCAAATGATCACCTAATACCAAAATTACCCTGACGGCATCACGGACTGGTCCCGAAATCCATCCAGAAATGATCTTGAGAAAGTCCCAAAATTATCCCGAAATAGTCTCGGAAAAGTCCAGAAATTACCCTGACGGGATCCCGGACGAATCCTGAAAACCAATCTTAAATGATGCCGAAAAAGTCCCGAAATGACCTTGATGGGAAACGGAAAGGATCCCGAAAACTAACCAGAAATGATGCCGGAAAGGTCCTCAAATGATCTCCCAATAGTTCCGAAAAGACCCTGACGGGATCCCGAATGGATCCCGACAACTATCCAGAAATGTTACCGAAAGGGCCCGAAAATGATCCCATATTAGTCGAAAAAAAGTCCCGAAATGACCCCGACGGGATGCCGGACGAATCCCAAAAACCATCCAGAAATGATGTCGGAAGGGACCCCAATGATCCCGAAAAAGTCCCGCAATTATTCCGACGGGATCCTGAACGGATACCGAAAACCATCCAGAAGTGATGCCGGAAAGGTCCTCAAATGCTCATCTAATAGTCCCAAAATGACCCTGACGGCATCCCGGACAAATCCCGAAATCCATCCAGAAATGATCTTGGGAAGGTCCCAAAATGATCCCGAAATAGTCTCGGAAAAGTCCAGACGAATCCTGAAAGCCATCCTTAAATGATCCCGAAAAAGCCCCAAAATGACCCTGACGGGATCCCGAAAGGATTCCGAAAACTATCCAGAAATGATGCCGGAAAGGTCCTCAAATGATCCCTTAATAGCCCCGAAATGACCGTGACAGGATCCCGAACGGATCCCGAAAACCATACAGAAATGATGCCGGAAGAGCCCCCAAATGATCCCGAAAAAGTCCCCAAATGACCCCGACATACTCCAGAAAAAGTTCCGAAATGGCTCCGAGGGAATCAACGACGGATCGCGAAAACCATACACAAATCATTCCGGAAGGATCCCATAATGATCCCGAAATAGTCCGGAAATGACCCAGATGGGATCCCGCACAGATCCAGAAATGATCCCGGAAGGGTCCAAAAACTATCCCGGAAAAGTAACAAAAAATCCCGAAATGGCTCCTACGGCATCCCGGACGGATCCAGAAATGATCTCGGAAGGGTCCCCAAATGATCCCAAAATGGTCCCGAAATGACCCTGGTGGATCCGGCAAACCATCAAGAAATTATACCGGAAGGGTTCCCAAATTATCCCGAAATAAAACAGAAAAAGTCACGAAACGACCCCTAGAGGATCCCCAAATGATCCCGTATTAGCCCCGAAAAAGTCCCAAAATGACCCTGACGTGATCCCGAAAGGATTCCGAAAACAATCCAGAAATGATGCCGGAAAGGTCCTCAAAGGATCCCCTAATAGTCCCGAAATTACCGTGACGGGATCCCGACAACTATCCAGAAATGATGCCGAAAGGGTTTCCAAATGATCCCGTATTAGTCGCGAAAAAGTCCCGAAATGACCCCGACGGGATCCCGGACGGATAAAGAAAACCATCCAGAAATGATGCCGAGAGGGTTCCCAAATGATCCCGTATTAGTCGCGAAAAAGTCCCGAAATGACCCCGACGGGATCCCGGACGGATCCTGAAAACCATCCAGAAATAATGCCGGAAGAGCCCCAAAATGATCCCGAAAAAGTCCCCAAGTGACCCCGACGAGATCCCGGACGGATCCCGAAAACCATCCAGAAATGATGCCGGAAGAGCCCCCAGATGATCCCGAAAAAGTCCCCAAATGACCCCGACGAGATCCCGGACGGATCCCGAAAACCATCCAGAAATGATGCGGGAAGAGCCCCCAAATGATCCCGAAAAAGTCCCCAAATGGCCCCGACGAGATCAAGGACGGATCCCGAAAACCATCCAGAAATGATGCCGGAAGAGCCCCCAAATGATCCCGAAAAAGTCCCCAAATGACCCCGACGAGATCCCGGACGGATCCCGAAAACCATCCAGAAATGATGCCGAATGATCCCGTATTAGTCGCGAAAAAGTCCCGAAATGACCCCGACGGGATGCCGGACGAATCCCGAGGACCATCCAGAAATGATGCCTAAAGGGACCCAAAATAACCCCGAAAAAGTCCCGTAATGATCCCGGAAACCATCAAGAATTTATCTCTCGAAGGTATGCAAATGATCCCGAAAGTACCCCGACGGGATCCCGAAAAACATCCAGAAATGATGCCGGAAGGGTCCCCAAATGATCGCGAAATAGTCCCGAAATGATTCCGGAATAGTCCCGAAAATGTCCCAAAATAACCCCGACGGGATCCCGGACGGATCCCGAAAACTATACAGAAATGATCCCGAAAGGGTCCCAAAATGATCCCGAAATACTCCTGAAAAAGTCCCGAAATTACCCCGGCGTAATCCCGGACCGATCCCGAAAACCATCCAGAAATGATCCCGGAAGGGTCTCGATATGACCCTTACGGGATTACAAATAAGGTGAAGCTAATTATAAAACCATGTTAATAAGGCAGCAGGCGCATTGGAGCGAATAAAAAGTTACACAGAAACATACAGGTAAAGCTAATAAAAGCGTGCTAATAAAAACAATTGTTGGAGGGCGGATGGCGGGAGTAGAGGAGAGGACCACTGATCGTTCCTCCAAAATTGTCTAGATCTCGTTCTGTATGTACCAGATACCAAAAACTATTGATTTAGGAGAAAATTTAGATTGAGTTATAACAATTTATGGATTTTACACCAGAGGGGGAGATAAAGGGGGCGGGCGGAGGGTGTCACTGCTTACTTTGTAAGCCCTCGACTTATTTGACCCCTTGAGTCTGTGATATTGGTGAAGGCCAGTATACGTAAAGTTATAATGTGTAAAAATTATGAAAAATAATTTCTCGAAGGGGTCGTGGGACCCCCACCCCTCTTTCCATGTTCGAAAAAAATTTCGCTAGTAGACTACTGTCTGTGTCCCAAATTTCATCAAAATCCGTGTAGCCATTCTGGCGTGATTCAGTCGCAAAGACGAAAAAATATAATAATTAAATTATAACTGTTCCTAGGGGGCGGGGACCACGCCCCTTTTGAAAAATATATAGCTAGTAGATCCTTCTAGACTATTGGCTATATGTGTGCAAAATTTCATCCAAATCGGTCCAGCCGTTCTTGCGTTATTGAGTCACAAAGACAAACGTCTGGACAAACATCCAAACATCCAAACATCCAAACATCCAAACATCCAAACATCTTAACATCCAAACTTTCCCATTTATAATATATATTAGATTAGAATAATTAGAATATTAGATTAGATTAGATATTAGATATTAGATTAGATTAGACTACTGCATTGCTCAATTAGGTATAAATAGCGTCCACAAAATTAATCTCGGTGTACCTTATACTAGAAAAGTGATGCAAAAGTTCTAAACTGGAATGAATTCACGCAATCTTTTCGCGATTCTCTTTGTGGTTCTAACCTGCCTTTTATCCTATAAGAATGCCAAATTTCACATTATATATAGAGAAAATATAGGAATAAAGCAAAGCGCATATTCGGTATCGGCCTCTGAATTAAGTTTGAAATTTCAAGTCTCTAGCTCATCGAGAAGTTACTTAAAAGCGGGTTTCGAATTTCCAAATCTCATATAATTATTTCGATCCGTGCGCCAATTAACAGATTTTTTTTCCTTTCGTTCCTTTGTCATGGTGTCTTTAGCTCTATGTGAAGTTTCACTTTTGTAGCTTAATGAGAAGTCACTTAAAAATCGATTGTAAGATTTGTATTTGAAAATGCGTACAAACATTCAACCGACCTAATATAAGGGATATAAAAAGGGGGCAACCAAGTGAGTTAAATAAAAAAGATTATAGGTGATTGAATAATTTAAGAAAAATGCGGAGCCCTATACCGAACCTAAATGACTTGGACCATATGATCCATTATCGCCGACCCATATCTCTTGGAATGTGCTGGCGACTTAATAATTTTTTGCAAGTTTTTATACCTTTAAAGGAAAATAAATAGACCCATCATTATATATACCGAAATAATCAAGATGAAGAGCTGAGTTGATTTAGCCATGTCCGTCTGTCCGTCTGTCTGTTTGTATGCAAACTAGTCTCTCAATTTTTGAGATATCTTGATAAAATTTGGTGAGCGGGTGTATTTGGGTTTCCGATTAGACATTTGTTGGAACCGGCCGCATCGGACCCCTATAGCATATATCCTCCATACAACCGATTTTTCAGAAAAAGAGGATTTTTGTCATTGAAGCTTCAAACTTCACCATATACTTTCGTATATTGCACATATTGTTGTCTGAAAAAATTGATGAGATCGGTCGTATATCTAATATATATTATAAATGGGAAAGTTTGGATGTTAAGATGTTTGGATGTTTGGATGTTTGGATGTTTAGATGTTTGGATGTTTGGATGTTTGGATGTTTGTCCAGACGTTTGTCTTTGTGACTCAATAACGCAAGAACGGCTGGACCGATTTGGATGAAATTTTGCACACATATAGCCAATAGTCTAGAAGGATCTACTAGCTATATATTTTCCAAAAGGGGCGTGGTCCCCGCCCCCTAGGAACAGTTATAATTTAATTATTATATTTTTTCGCCTTTGCGACTGAATCACGCCAGAATGGCTACACGGATTTTGATGAAATTTGGGACACAGACAGTAGTCTACTAGCGAAATTTTTTTCGAACATGGAAAGAGGGGCGGAGGTCCCACGACCCCTTCGAGAAATTATTTTTCAATAATTTTTACACATTATAACTTTTCGTATACTGGCCTTCACCAATATCACAGACTCAAGGCGTCAAATAAGTCGAGGGCTTACAAAGTAAGCAGTGACACCCTCCGCCCGCCCCCCTTTATCTACCCCTCTGGTGTAAAATCTATAAATTGTTATAACTTAATATAAATTTTCTCCTAAATCAATAGTTTTTGGTATCTGGTACATACAGAACGAGATCTAGACAATTTTGGAGGAACGATCAGTGGTCCTCTCCTCTACTCCCGCCATCCGCCCTCCATCAATTGTTTTTATTAGCACGCTTTTATTAGCTTTACCTGTATGTTTCTATGTAACTTTTTATTCGCTCCAATGCGTCTGCTGCCTTATTAACATGGTTTTATAATTAGCTTCACCGTATTTGTAATCCCGTAAGGGTCATATCGAGACCCTTCCGGGATCATTTCTGGATGGTTTTCGGGATCGGTCCGGGATTACGCCGGGGTAATTTCGGGACTTTTTCGGGACTATTTCGGGATCATTTTGGGACCCTTCCGTGATCATTTCTGTATAGTTTTCGGGATCCGTCCGGGATCCCGTCGGGGTTATTTAGGGACATTTTCGGGACTATTACGGAATCATTTCGGGACTATTTCGCAATCATTTGGGGACCCTTCCGGCATCATTTCTGGATGGTTTTCGGGATCCGTCCGGGATCCCGTCGGGGTACTTTCGGGATCATTTGCGTACCTTGGAGAGATAAATTCTTGATGGTTTCCGGAATCATTACGGGACTTTTTCGGGGTTATTTTGGGTCCCTTTAGGCATCATTTCTGGATGGTCCTCGGGATTCCTCCGGCATCCCGTCGGGGTCATTTCGGGACTTTTTCGCGACTAATACGGGATCATTTGGGAACCCTTTCGGCATCATTTCTGGGTGGTTTTCGGGACTTTTTCGCGACTAATACGGGATCATTTGTGAACCCTATCGGCATTATTTCTGTATGGTTTTCGGGATCCCATCAGGGTGATTTCGGGACTATTAGGGGATCATTTGGGAACCTTTCCGTTATCATTTCTGGTTAATTTTCGGGATCCGTCCGGGATGCCGACAAGGTCATTTCGGGACTATTTCGGGATCATTTGAGATACCTACCGTCATCATTTCTGGATGGTTTTTGGGATTCGTCCGGGATCCCGTCGTGATCATTTCGGGACTTTTTCACGACTAATACGGGATCATTTGCGGACCCTTTCGGCATCATTTCAGGGTAGTTGTCGGGATCCCGTCACGGTCATTTCGGGACTATTAGGGGATCATTTGAGGACCTTTGCGGCATAATTTCTGGATTGTTTTCGGAATCCTTTCGGGATCCCGTCCGGGTCATTTTGGGACTTTTTCGGGGCTAATACGGGATCATTTGGGGATCCTCTAGGGGTCGTTTCGTGACTTTTTCTGTTTTATTTCGGGATCATTTGGTGACCCTTCCGGCATAATTTCTTGATGGTTTGCCGGATCCATCAGGGTCATTTCGGGACCATTTTGGGATCATTTGGGGACCCTTCCGAGATCATTTCTGGATCCGTCCGGGATGCCGTAGGAGCCATTTCGGGATTTTTTGTTACTTTTCCGGAATAGTTTTTGGACCCTTCCGGGATCATTTCTGGATCTGTGCGGGATCCCATCTGGGTCATTTCCGGACTATTTCGGGATCATTTTGGGATCCTTCCGGAATCATTTCTGTATGGTTTTCGCGATCCGTCGTTGATTCCCTCGGAGCCATTTCGGATCTTTTTCTGGAGTATGTCGGGGTCATTTCGGGACTTTTTCTCGACTAATACGGGATCATTTGGGGACCCTTTCGACACCATTTCTGAATAGTTTTCGGGATCCGTCCGGGATCCGGACGGGTCATTTCGGGACTATTTCGGGCTCATTTGGGTACCTACCGGCATCATTTCTGGATGGTTTTCGGTATCCGTCCGGGATCTCGTCGGGGTCATTTGGGGACCTTTTCGGGATCATTTGGGGCTCTTCCGGCATCATTTCTGGATGGTTTTCGGGATCCGTCCGGGATGCCGTCGGGGACATTTCGGGACTTTTTCGCGACTAATACGGGATCATTTGGAACCCTTTCGGCATCATTTCTGGATGGTTTTCGGGTTCCGTCCGGGATCCCGTCAGGGTAATTTCGGGACTATTAGGGAATCATTTGTGGACCTTTCCGGCATCATTTCTGGATAATTTTCGGTATCCGTCCGGGATCCCGTCGGGGTCATTTCGGGACTTTTTCGCGACTAATACGGGATCATTTGGGAACCCTTTCGGCATCATTTCTGGATGGTTTTCGGGATCCGTCCGGGATCCCATTAGGGTAATTTCGGGACTATTAGGGGTTCATTTGGGAACCTTTCCTGCATCATTTCTGGATAATTTTCGGGATCCGTCCGGGATGCCGACGAGGTCATTTCGGGACTATTTCGGGATCATTTGGGATACCTACCGGCATCATTTATGGATGGTTTTTGGAATTCGTCCGGGATCCCGTCTTGGTCCTTTCGGGACTTTTTTCGACTAATACGGGATCATTTGCGGACCCTTTCGGCATCATTTCTGGATAGTTGTCGGGATCCCGTCACGGTCATTTCGGGACTATTAGGGGATCATTTGAGGACCTTTCCGGCATCATTTCTGTATTGTTTTCGGAATCCTTTCGGGATCCCGTCAGGGTCATTTTGGGACTTTTTCGGGGCTAATACGGGATCATTTGGGGATCCTCTAGGGGTCGTTTCGTGACTTTTTCTGTTTTATTTCGGGATCATTTGGGGACCCTTCCGGCATAATTTCTTGATGGTTTGCCGGATCCATCAGGGTCATTTCGGGACCATTTTGGGATCATTTGGGGACCCTTCCGAGATCATTTCTGGATCCGTCCGGGATGCCGTAGGAGCCATTTCGGGATTTTTTGTTACTTTTCCGGGATAGTTTTTGGACCCTTCCGGGATCATTTCTGGATCTGTGCGGGATCCCATCTGGGTCATTTCCGGACTATTTCGGGATCATTTTGGGATCCTTCCGGAATCATTTCTGTATGGTTTTCGCGATCCGTCGTTGATTCCCTCGGAGCCATTTCGGAACCTTTTCTGGAGTATGTCGGGGTCATTTGGGGACTTTTTCGGGATCATTTGGGGCTCTTCCGGCATCATTTCTGGATGGTTTTCGGGATCCGTGCGGGATCTCGTCGGGGTCATTTGGGGACTCTTTCGGGAACATTTGGGGGCTCTTCCGGCATCATTTCTGGATGGTTTTCGGGATCCGTCCGGGATATCGTCGGGGTCATTTGGGGACTTTTTCGGGATCATTTGGGGGCTCTTCCGGCATCATTTCTGGATGGTTTTCGGGATCCGTCCGGGATCCCATCAGGGTAATTTCGGGACTATTAGGGGATCATTTGTGGACCTTTCCGGCATCATTTCTGGATAATTTTCGGTATCCGTCCGGGATGCCGACGAGGTCATTTCGGGATTATTTCGGGATCATTTGGGATACCTACCGTCATCATTTCTGGATGGTTTTTGGGATTCGTCCGGAATTCCGTCGGGGTCATTTTGGGACTTTTTCTCGACTAATACGGGATCATTTGCGGACCCTTTCGGCATAATTTCTCGATAGTTGTCGGGATCCGTTCGGGATCCCGTCACGGTCATTTCGGAACTATTAGGGGATCATTTGAGGACCTTTCCGGCATCATTTCTGGATAGTTTTTGGAATCCTTTCGGGATCCCGTCAGGGTCATTTCGGGGCTTTTTCGGGATCATTTAATGATGGCTTTCAGGATTCGTCCGGGAACCCGTCAGGGTAATTTCTGGACTTTTCCGAGACTATTTCGGGATCATTTTGGGACCTTCCCAAGATCATTTCTGGATGGATTTCGGGATTTGTCCGGGATGCCCTCAGGGTCATTTTGGGACTATTAGGTGAGCATTTGAGGACCGTTCCAGCATCACTTCTGGATGGTTTTCGGTATCCGTTCAGATTCCCGTCGGAATAATTGCGGGACTTTTTCGGGATCATTGGGGTCCCTTCCGACATCATTTCTGGATGGTTTTTGGGATTCGTCCGGCATACCGTCGGGGTCATTTCGGGACTTTTTCTCGACTAATACGGAATCATTTGCGGGCCCTTTCGGTATCATTTCTGGATAGTTGTCGGGATCCGTTCGGGATCCCGTCAGGGTCTTTTCGGAACTATTGGGAGATCATTTGAGGACCTTTCCGGCATCATTTCTGGTTAGTTTTCCGGATCCTTTCCGGGTCCCATCAGGTTCATTTCGGGACTTTTTCGGCATCATTTAAGATTGGTTTTCAGGATTCGTCCGGGATCCGTCAGGGTAATTTCTGGACTTTTCGCAGACTATTTCGGGATAATTTTGGGACCCACCCAAGATCATTTCTGGATGGTTTTTGGGATTCGTCCGGCATCCCGTCGGGTTCTTTTCCGGACTTTTTCTCGACTAATACGGGATCATTCGCGGGCCCTTTCGGCATCATTTCTAGATAGTTGTCGGGATCCGTTCGGGATACCGTCAGGGTCTTTTCGGAACTATTAGGTGATCATTTGAGGACATTTCCGGCATCATATCTGGATAGTTTTCGGGTCCTTTCGGGGTCCAGTCAGGGTCATTTCGGGACTTTTTCGGGATCATTTAGAGATGGCTTTCAGGATTCGTCCGGGAACCCGTCAGGGTAATTTCTGAACTTTTCCGAGACTATTTCGGGATAATTTTGGGACCTTCCCAAGATGATTTCTGGATGGATTTTGGGATCAGTCCGGGATGCCGTCAGGGTCATTTTGGTATTAGGTGATCATTTGAGGACCTTTCCGGCATCACTTCTGGATGGTTTTCGGTATCCCATCAGGATCCCCTCGGAATCATTGCGGGACTTTTTCGGGATCATTTGGGGTCCCTCCCAAGATCATTTCTGGATGGATTTCGGGATCTGTCCGGAATCCCGTCAGGGTCATTTAGGGGTGCGTTCGAGTTCCCGTCAGGGTCATTTCGGGACTTCTTCGGGACTATATCGGGATCATTTCTGGATGGTTTATGGGATCCGTCCATGACCCCTTAAGGGTCATTTCGGGACTATTAGGTGATCATTTGAGGACCTTTCCGGCATCACTTCTGGATGATTTTCGGTATCCGTTCGCGATCCCGTCGGAATCAATGCGGGACTTTTACGGAATCATTTGGGATTCCTTCCGGCATCATTTCTGGATGGTTTTCGGGATTTGTCCGGGATCCCGTCGGGGTTATTTCGGGACCTTTTCGGGGCTAATACGGGATCATTTGGGGATCCTCTAGGGGTCGTTTCGTGACTTTTTCTGTATTATTTCGGGATCATTTTGGGACCCTTTCGGCATAATTTCTTGATGGTTTGCCGGGTCCATCAGGGTCATTTCGGGACCATTTTGGGATCATTTGGGGACCCTTCCGAGATCATTTCTGGATCCGTCCGGGATGCCGTAGGAGCCATTTCGGGATTTTTTGTTACTTTTCCGGGGTAGTTTTTGCACCCTTCCGGGATCATTTCTGGATCTGTGCGGGATCCCATCTGGGTCAATTCCGGACTATTTCGGGATCATTTTGGAATCCTTCCGGAATCATTTCTGTATGGTTTTCGCGATCCATCGTGGATCCCCTCGGAGCCATTTCGGAACTTTTTCTGGAGTTAGTCGGGATAATTTAGGGACCCTTCCTGGATATTTTCTGGATGGTTTTTGAGATCCGCCCGGGAGCCCGTCAGGGTCATTTCGGAACCTTTTCGGGATCATTTTGGAACACCTTCAGGGATCATTTCTGTGTGGTTCTCTGGATACGTCTAGAATCGTGTCGCTCTCATTTCGGGTTTTTTTGGGACTATTCGGGGAACTTTTGGAGACCCTTTCGGGGCATTTCTGGATGGTTTTCGGGATCCGTCCGCGATAGCGTTGGGGTCATTTCGTAGCTTTTTCTGAATAATTTCGGGATCATTTGGGATCCTATCAGGTTATCAGCAAATTTAGTTCTTTTTTTTACTCAATTACAAAAATAAAATGCATTAGACAGAAAACAAAATTTTAAACAGATAATAAGCAGGCTAACGCGAATAGCCCATATATTTAAAATTTTCCTTGCGGACGGGGCCGCGGGTAAAGGCTAGTATAGTATATATCCCCCACAACCGATTACTCAGATAAGAAACTTTTCGTAATTACTGCCCTATTTTAAGAGCTAGAGTCTTCAAATTTCAACGAATGCTTACGTATATAGTATATATTGTTGTGTAAAAAAATCATAGAGATCGGTGATATATATAATATATATAATATATATATGATGGTATATATAGTATATATATATAGTACTAGCTTTACCAGGCGCACGTTGTAACGCCCGAGATCGAATGGATGTTGCGTTATTTTTTCTGTTTTGTTTGTTGATAATTTAATTTATTGTTCTGTAAATTGAATTGAATTTTGTACGCATATTTGGTGAAGTTTTCTGTTAAAACATTTTATTCTTGTATCTTATTGTATCTTATTTTATATTATTGTATTGCTTTTACCGCTGATGATTGTTGCTTTGATTACATTCCGAAGAAGCATGACTGGTGAGCCAATTTTCAAATTTGATATATGCGCAGGCATACCTTTTGGTTCTAAGGAGTATAGAAATTCATTTGGATAATTTACAATTTTATCTTCATCTGTAACTGTGTCGATCGATTTATATTTCGTCACTTCACCAGGAAATTGATTTTGAAAGCGATCATTGATTTTGTTAACATGATCATTTTTGGGAGCTAAGATAGTTCTTTCGCATAGGCAAAAAACAAAAAAATTTTAATTTAAAATTCTTAATTCTGAAATATGAAAAACTTTCGTCTTGATCGAAGGAACCTCGAGCCAAGATTTGGTGATAATCGAAATATAGCAAACACGTTTTCATAGGGAACACACACACATAATTTGATTTTTATAGAAGATGTAGATAGACTGAAGCTAAACAATTTTTTTAACAGCGGCAGATTACTAAACCTCCAAAAGGTATAACAGCTAAACTCAACAATGCAGTCAAACTTTAGGTGTTAAAATAACTTAAGTTTGTACGACAGCCATAGTTTTTCCCCATTCCACATTTTACTGGAGGTTTTAGCACTTAACTTCACATAGCTCCTTACCAATTTTAATTATCCTACCAATACGACATCCAGATATATGCAGTATAATATATTCCATTTGTATGGGAGGTGCCACGCCTCCTTTTTCCCAATTCCATATTTTCTTGGTGGTGTTAAGGATTGACCTCAAATAACTCCTTACTGAATTTCAATGTTTTGGCATTTATACCTTCAAAGTTATGCAGTACCAAAGATTCCATTTGAATGGGAGGTTCCACGCCCCCTTTTTCACAATTCCGCATTTTCTTGGTGGTGTTAGGGATTGACCTCATATAACTCCTTACTGAATTTCAATGTTCTGGCATGTATACCTTCAAAGTTATGCAGTACCAAAGATTCCATTTGAATGGGAGGTTCTACGCCCCATTTTTCCCAATTCCGCCTTTTCTTGGTGGTGTTAGGGATTGACCTCATATAACTCCTTACTGAATTTCAATGTTCATGCATTTATACCTTCAAAGTTATGCATTACTAAAGATTCCATTTTTATGGGAGGTGCCACGCCCCCTTTCTCCAAATTCCGCATTTTCTTGGTGGTGTTAGGGATTGACCTCATATAACTCCTCATTGAATATCAATGTTCTGGCATGTATACCTTCAAAGGTATGCAGTACCAAAGATTCCATTTGAATGGGAGGTTCTACGCCTCCTTTTTCCCAATTCCGCCTTTTCTTGGTGGTGTTAGGGATTGACCTCATATAACTCCTTACTGAATTTCAATGTTCTGGCATGTATACCTTCAAAGTTATGCATTACTAAAGATCCCATTTGTATGGGAGGTGCCACGCCCCTTTCTCCAAATTCCGCATTTTCTTGGTGGTGTTCGGGATTGACCTCATATAACTCCTCATTTAATTTCAATGTTCTGGCATGTATACCTTCAAAGGTATGCAGTACCAAAGATTCCATTTGTATGGGAGGTGCCACGCCCCTTTTATATATCGAAATTATTTTTAGCCTAAAACCTTCCCGTTGATCGAAGGAACCCATAACCAAAATTTGGTGATGATTGATGTGTGGGAAATACGTTTCCATAGCGAACACAAACACACACAGAATTTGATTTTTATATATATATGGCTAAATCGATTTGGGATTTCAAAATCAACTAACCATCATCTCTCCTTCCTGTATCTTTCCTAAAATTTCATGGCAATCTGTCGAGCCGTTCTCGAGTTATGAAGTGACAGTCAAAATGTACACTTCTTTTTATATATATTTATTTATATATATTTGCCATTTCAGTCCCATTTTAACAGCTAGAAGCTTCAAATTTCACCAAATGCTTACGTGGATAGCATATATTGTTGTCTGAAAAAATTATAGAGATCGGTGGTATATATATTATATACTTCATATAAACTGTCATTTTTGCCCCTTTTTACGGCTAGAAGCTTCAAAATTCATCAAATTTCATCAAATAGTTACGCTTACGTCATATATTTTTGAAATACGTGATTCGTAGTCATAGTTTTTACATGCAGGCCACAAAAAACGTGAAGCTTTGCATCCTCACACAAAGTACCTACCTATTTATACCTTTCATGAATATGGAATGCTATATTAACTTTGTTCCGATGTTTGTAACGTTGAGAAATATAGAAGATAGGTTAACCATTAAGTATACCGAATTGATCAGGGCGACGAACTGAGTTGATATAGCCATGTCCGTCTGTCCGTCCGTCTGTCTGTGGGAACGCAAACTAGGCCCTCAAATTTTGAGATATCTCAATGAAATTTCGCACAAGGATGTATTTTTGTATTGTATTAGACATTTGTCGGATCCGGTGGGATCAGACCACAATAACTTATATCCCCCATATAACCGATCGTTCAGATAAGACGATTTTGGTCATTCCTGCCGCAATTTAGAAAGTATAAACGTGAAACTCGGTGATATATATTTTAATATACCATAGAAGATTTTCTGAAAAAATCACTTTGATCGGAAATATATATTGTATATATCCCATACAACCGATCGTTCAGATAGAAAGATTTTTGGCAATTTCTCCCTTAATTTCCAATATAAAAACGTTAAACTGGGTTATATTTATTCTAATATATCATAGAAGATTTCGTGAAAAAATAATTTCGATCGGAGCTATATATAATATATATCGCATACAACTGATCGTGCAGATAGAAAGATTCTTAGCCATTTCTACCTTAATTCCGATACAAAAAATGGTATTTATTCTAATATACCATAGAAGATTTCCTGAAAAATCACTTTGATCGGAGCTCTATGCATATATAGTATATACCTATCCCATACAACCGATCGTTCAGGTAGAAAGATTTTTGACCATTTCTCCCTTAGTTTCCAATATAAAAACGTGAAACTCTGTGATCTATATTATAATATATCATAGAAGATTTATTGTAAAATTCATTTCGATCGGAGCTATATATAATATATGTAGGAACGGATAACACTGAGCATAGAAACACTGTGCATTTAGATAGAAAAGCAACACGCTCAGGAAAAAACTATTAAATTAACGTAGTAGTTTCTAAAAACAGTCGTCGTCTTCTCGTGAACTTGAAAACGTAAATTTAAAATACGAGAATTTAAAATATGAAATATTAAAAATATGATATGCTTTTTTATAACATTCAAATAAATAATAATTAGTTTTAAAATAAATATACAAATGTAAAAATGTAATACAAACAATGAATTGAAATAAACTATGTTACAAAATTGACAAAATTGTGAAGAATAAAACATTATTTGTGTAAACCCACAAATAAATTGGGGGCTCGTCCGGGAATTGCAGTGCCGTCAAGCAAATATTCCCAAAGGAAGAACTAAAAAATTAGTAAAATTTGCATGTGTTTAAAACAAATAAACAGTGGTGAAAAGTTCATGTGAAAATTTTTCAAAATTTCTGAAAACTTGTAAAAACTGCAAAAAAAAAAAATTTATGTACTTTTACAGCCCTATTCTGTGCACTTGACAAATTCACCATCTTGCTTATTTGTCAAGTTTGATAGTTTATCAAGTAATTGCTATTCTATGTAAAAAATAAAAAGCCTTTTCGCTGACAAATTGTCAATAAGTCAAACGCTCTTGATAATTTAATTTATACGGATAAACTTAAATTAGAATTCTGTTATTGTGCGATCGAGAGAAAATGGAAGATTTATTACTTTTGCTATTATTGTGGGAAGATCCTCTGGGGATTTTGGAGGTAATTTCAGGACGGTTTTGGGGACTCCCTCGGGGTCATTTGGGGGACATTCCGGGATGGTTTCGGGGTTTCCATTGGGTGCTCCCGGGGTCATTTGGGGATCGTTCCTGTACAGTTTTGGGGACTCCCTCGGGGTATTTGGGGGTCGTTCCAGGATGTTTATGGGGACTCTCTCGGGGTCGTTTAGGGGTAATTTTGGCATGGCTTTGGGGACTCCCGCGGGTCATTTGGGAATCATTCCGGGACGGTTTTGGGGACTCCCTCGGGGTCATTTGGGGATCATTCCGGTACTGTTTTGGGGACTCCCTCGGGGTAATTTGGGGGTCGTTCCGGGATGTTTATGGGGACTCTCGGGGTCGCTTAGGGGTAATTTTGGGACTTAGGCTGTTATGCCAAAGTAAATACAAATCTTTACCGATAACTGTGTTATCGATTAATTTATCGAATTCTAACAAAGTAATATTGCATTGTCATCGGAGTTATACATGTGTGCAAAATTGTAGCTCAATCGGACACCGGGAAGTGTATCAAATTTAACTTGCAAGATTCCATTACAGACAACAAAAGTGAAACTAAATAAAAGCTTATAAAAAGAAGAATGATGGCAAAATGAAAGTATAAGAAAATAAAAGAAGTTCAAACAAAATCAAAAGAAGAGATAACCTAAGAAGCAACAAAGGAGGTAAGAAGAAAAATATTTAAAAATAAAAATTGCTAAACATCAAAGGAGTCAAGAGCTAATAAATAAAGAAGAAAAAACCGCCGTCAAGCGGGATAAAGAGAACAAACCATAAGCATCTGCGAAGCTGAAGGGAATACGAATTGAAATTTGAAGCGAAACAAATGCCAGTTACGTATCTTTAAAATATATAAAAAAAAAACAAAATAAAGAAAATTGTGAAAGAAGTTAGGTAAATAAGCAAACAAAATATTTGTCACAATTTCATAGAAAGGAAAATTCAAATTTGTCAAACAATTTGCTGAAAGTAAAATTTTAAATTTAAAATGTGTTCAAAGTTTCCATGAGTTTTTTTTTCTTCTTTCTTTTTCGTGAAATTTAGAATATGTAAAAAATTAAAGCACAAAAAAAAAAAAAAAAAATTTGAGAAATTTGTAAAAGAACGATTGAAAGAGAAAATCTAGGTATCTTAATTTGTGCATATGTACACATGTTCAAATGATTGTACAAACATAAATGCGAAATAATTTTTAAAATAACAATTTGTGAAAGATCTTGGAAAGGAAACATTGAAACGTACTAATTAATTGAAAATAAAAGTAAATGAAAACATTTTTTTTATTATATACCCACGTACTACTAACACATTATTACGTATAAGATAGTTATATATATTCAATTCAGTTTTTGCTTTAATAATACATATCTAAAATGGACCAAGATACCATATTAGCTAGGAATTGCGAGTCACTAAGAAATGCACTTAGGGAGCTTAACTTAGAAACGACAGGAGTTAAAAGGGCTTTGCAAGACAGACTAATGCTACATTACCGTGTTAATAATAATGATGACAACGATCATGATGTAGTCTCAAACGGTTCCATATATGATTTCCCTGTCGGCGGTCATCCCAACCCAAGAAGATCGGTATTCACTTTTAAAGACATTGAGCAAAGTTTATCTAGATTCAGTGGCACAGATACAGTTGATATTAGGCAGTGGGTACAAGAATTTGAGGAAAATGCTTCCGCCGTTGGGTAGAATGGGGTGTAGTAAAGTTAAATATTTCAGGCAGTGAATAAAAACGCGACACGTTTAATGGTAGTACAAACCGGAAGAGGGAGCATAAAAATTTCATTTTATTTGACAGAATATATATGGTAGTATACATAGCAGAGTTGTATTTAATAGTATGAGGTATCGTTCTATTTTACACCTCAACACCTTTCCTGAAGGATACTTCATTTATTAAATACACAGAAAAAGAAACTGCATTTAATTATTTTAAATAGTTATTTGCAAATCAGACTATGGCAGAATTAACAATGTAAATTTAGTTTCAATTAAGACCAAGTGACTTACAAAGATTAGTATGAATAACTTTAGATACACCCTTTTGTTAGAATATCAGCTAACATCTCCTTGGTTGGTATGTAGACCAGCTTGATCTTGCCACTTTCCAAATGTTGACGGATAAATTTGCCTTTTATATCAACATGCTTTGTGCGAGGTGAATAAGAATTATTCATAGCCACTTGTATGGCACTTTTGTTGTCGCAATGGAGTAATATAGTTTCTGCACTGCGTGGTGTCAGCTCCTTCTGTAAGCGCATTAGCCATGTTGCCTCTTGGATTGCCGACGTCATGGCCATAAATTCGGCCTCAGTAGAAGAAATAGCGACAGTTCGCTGCCTTCGAGTGCACCAAGAAATCGGGCCACCTTGTAATTTAAATACATAACCCGTTGTAGATCGTCTCTCATCGAGATCGCTAGCCCAATCTGCGTCGCAAAACCCAGTCAGATTGCACGCTTCTTTGCTAAACACTATACCGTAGTTTATGGTACCCTTTAAGTATCGCATGACGCGTTTCACTGCAGCCCAATGTGCCTTTCCTGGATTTGTGGAAAAACGACTAAGCAAATTTACAGCAAAACTGATGTCAGGGCGTGTTACTTGTGCAGCGAATAGCAAACACCCAATTGCTTGCATATATGGAACTTTTGCCATCTCATGTTTATCCGCTTCGCTGACTGGACACATTTTGGCACTTATATGCTGATTTAAGTCGATTGGTGTCGTAACTGGATTGCTATCAAACATTCCAAAACGTTCGAGCATATCAGCGATATATTGGGACTGGTCAACTTTTATATTGCCGTTGACTAAATCTTTCGTAACACGCATGCCAAGAACTGTTGACACTTTACCAAGGTCTTTCATTTTAAATTCCGATGCCAACTGTTTCTTTAAGGTATTTAAGCTTGACTCGTCATTCGATAAAAGTAACACATCGTCAACATAAACAGCTACAAATAGCATCACATCATCTCCAACCTTGTAGTAGACACACTGGTCTGTATTGCTGCGTACCAGGTCTAATTTTAATAAAATGTTATTGAATTTTTCATTCCACAGTCGGCTTGACTGCTTTAGCCCGTGTAGAGATTTATTTAGTCTACAAACACGACCAGAGCCATCATCAAAACCATCGGGCTGCGCCATGTAAATTTCATCTTTGAGCTCAGCATTGAGAAATGCTGTAACCGCATCCATTTGATGAATCATTAGGTCATGCTTTGCCGCTAGTGCCAATAGAAAACGCAAAGAGGTATACCGGACCACAGGGGCAAACGTTTCCTCATAGTCGATACCTTTTTTTTTGATTATATCCTTTGATTACTAACCTGGCTTTACGTCGAACAATCGTGCCATTACCATCTATTTTGGTTTTAAATACCCATCTGGACCTAATTGCTTTCTTTCCAGGAGGTAATTCACTCAGCTGCCAAGTTTTGTTTAAATGCAAAGAATTCATTTTCGCGTCTACTGCAGCTTTCCAGTCTTCTGCATGTTCACTAGACATCGCCTCAGCCAGAGTTTTAGGTTCACTGGAAACAAAGTCAGTCACAGAAAAGTTTGCGCCAAACTGTTTTGCCTCGATTCTTTCCGAACGCCTTAGACCTTTTGCGTCCTCGAAGTCGTCAGAGTCGTTTGCGCTTTCATAGGGAGAATCGAATTTTACTGTATCAGGCACGAAGTGATTGGCTAGTTCACTATCAGACTCTACTTTAAGTGGCGCGAGTGTATAAGTTTCTTCACATACTACTTCTGATAGCTTATTTTCAATTATTGGCGATTCTTTCATATCTACCTCCTCACCTGAATCGACAATATTGAAGGATTCATACCCCGATTCCCAATCAAATATATAGTTTTTCTTAGCATTATTATTATGCGACTCAATAAAAACAACATGGCGGCTTATTACAATTTTTTGTGTTTTAGGGTTAAATAACCTATACGCTTTTGAGTCACTACTATAGCCAACCATTACGCACTCAACCGATTTCGGGTCAAGCTTTCTTCGCTTTTCGCGAGGCACATGCACCATGGCTTTGCAACCAAACACTTTTATAAATTTTAGATTTGGTTTTTTTTTTTGTAAATATTTCTTGAGGACTCTTTTCATTCAAGGCGTATGGTATTCGATTAAGAATATACGCCGCGGTATTTGCAGCTTCAGCCCAAAATTTCTGTTTCAAATCAGAATCTATTAACATGCACCGCAATCGCTCAAGTATTGTGCGGTTGAATCTTTCGGCAACTCCCTTTTGTTCTGGAGTGTACGGTGAGGTAGTTTGGTGCACTATACCTTCTATTTCACAAAGTTTTTTAAATTTATCATTAAGATATTCCGTGCCATTATCAGACCTAAAGACTTTTATTTTTCGTGAACATTGCATTTCAACTCTTTTTTTAAACTTTACAAACTCACTAAATACTTCTGATTTGTGTTTAATTGGCACCACAAATAGCATATGGGAAAAGTCATCAACAAATGTGAGTAAAAAGCGAGCACCAGAAAAAGATTTTTCAGCAAACGGACCCATCACGTCCGAGTGAACTATATCAAGCAAGACTTTTGCTCTAGTTCCACAATTCTTAAACGAGCAACGTGTTTGTTTTCCTTTTACACAAACTATACATTTTTCATTGCTAATTTTCCCAAATTCATTCTTCTATGCCACAATTCATAATCATTTTGAGTCAGAAAAACACTTTGTGTATTCACTTCTTGATTATATAAAATGTCACAATTTAAACGGTAGAGATCGTTCACAGCATTTGCTATTGCTATTAGATTTTGCCTTTTGTTATAAATTTTACATTCATCGCCTTCAAATATAACTGTATTTCCATTTTTGGTCATTTGCCTCACCGACAAGAGATTTGCGCACAACTCCGGCACATATTCAACGTTTTTTATTACAGCATCAGTTTGTGAGTTATTTGCGAACAAGCACATATTTATGTCACCTTTTGCTTTAACTTTTATAGTTTGATTATTAGCAACTAAAATATTCTTGTTTTCCACAGGCACTTTATTTACAATCGCATTGCAATTTCTCGTCATATGCGACGTCGCGCCCGAATCAACAAACCATTCATCTTTACGAATGTCATTCGAAAGCAGAGATGCAAACAATACATTTTTGCCTTTTCTGGTGCTGCAATCTCGTTTTGATTTATTAGGGCAGTTTCTTGCAAAATGACCAATTTGCTTGCAAGAGTGGCATCGTTATTGATTTGATTTATTTTTAGAGCTGCACTTGTTCTTTGAATAAAGGGCATTTTCACAATTTTTATCATTGTTATCGAACTTAGCGTCTTGTAACAAAAGAGTTTTTACACTATCAATGGTGAGTGTTTCTTTACTATTTTCCACGGCTAACACTAGTGGACGAAAATCAACTGGCAGCCCTGCTAACATTAACGATGCAGTGAGTTCATCATCTATGTTGAGTCCAGCGTTTTTCACTTTCAGTGACGTCATGACAATCGAATTCACATACTCTTGTACTGATACATAGTCAGAAAGCTTGCACTGAACTAATTGTTTCAGCAATTCCACTTTACGGGTGAGGCCCGTGTCCTCATATGCAGCAAATAAGAGCTGCATCACGCTGGAATCCGCTTTGAAAAAATCCAAATTTTTTTTGTGATTTCTATAACTACAAACGATGCAATTGATTGTAGTGAAGTTCATTTTTTTGTAGTTCTTATAGTTACTCCGAAAATATAATACATTGTGCGGAAACCAAGCAATTTAAGCAGATTTGGTTTTTTTCTTTTTGAAATACGTTTTAAATCGTTTGTAGTTTTTCATACGAAAAATAAATTTTTTTTTGGTCCACAGGTTTCGGAGATATCGCTAACGCATCTCAAAAAAACCAAGAACGCAGCAATTTGGAAGCACTAAAAGTACTTTTCCTATAACTACAAACGATGAAATTGATTGTAGTGAAATTCATTTTTTTGTAGTTTTTATAGTTACTCCGAAAATATAATACATTGTGCGGAAACCAAGCAATTTAAGGAAATTTGGGTTTTTTCTTTTTGAAATACGTTTTAAATCGTTTGTAGTTTTTCATACGAAAAAAAATTTTTTTTTTGGTCGACATGTTTCGGAGATATCGCTAACGCATCTCAAAAAAACCAAGAACGCAGCAATTTGGAAGCACTAAAAGTACTTTTCCTATAACTACAAACGATGAAATTGATTGTAGTGAAATTCATTTTTTTGTAGTTCTTATAGTTACTCCGAAAATATAATACATTGTGCGGAAACCAAGCAATTTAAGTAAATTTGGTTTTTTTGTTTTTGAAATACGTTTTAGATCGTTTGTAGTTTTTCATACGAAAAAAAATTTTTTTTTTGGTCCACAGGTTTCGGAGATATCGCTAACGCATCTCAAAAAAACCAAGAACGCAGCAATTTGGAAGAACTTAAAGTACTTTTCCTATAACTACAAACGATGAAATTGATTGTAGTGAAATTCATTTTTTTGTAGTTTTTATAGTTACTCCGAAAATGTAATACATTGTGCGGAAACCAAGCAATTTAAGTAAATTTGGTTTTTTTGTTTTTGAAATACGTTTTAAATCGTTTGTAGTTTTTCATACGAAAAAAAAATTTTTTTTGGTCCACAGGTTTCGGAGATATCGCTAACGCATCTCAAAAAAACCAAGAACGCAGCAATTTGGAAGCACTAAAAGTACTTTTCCTATAACTACAAACGATGGAATTGATTGTAGTGAAATTCATTTTTTTGTAGTTTTTATAGTTACTCCGAAAATATAATACATTGTGCGGAAACCAAACAATTTAAGGAAATTTGGGTTTTTTCTTTTTGAAATACGTTTTAAATCGTTTGTAGTTTTTCATACGAAAAAAAATTTTTTTTTTGGTCGACAGGTTTCGGAGATATCGCTAACGCATCTCAAAAAAACCAAGAACGCAGCAATTTGGAAGCACTAAAAGTACTTTTCCTATAACTACAAACGATGAAATTGATTGTAGTGAAATTCATTTTTTTGTAGTTCTTATAGTTACTCCGAAAATATAATACATTGTGCGGAAACCAAGCAATTTAAGCAAATTTGGGTTTTTTCTTTCTGAAATACGTTTTAAATCGTTTGTAGTTTTTCATACGAAAAATAAATTTTTTTTTATATGATTGAGTTGGGCCAAATATTTGCTTAGCTATTTAATATGAATTTGGAGCTTTTAGGCCGATTTAATTAAATAAAACATTTATTTTATTAAATCGGCCTAAAAGCTCCAAATTCATATTAAATAAATTTTTTTTTTGGTCGACAGGTTTCGGAGATATCGCTAACGCATCTCAAAAAAACCAAGAACGCAGCAATTTGGAAGCACTAAAAGTACTTTTCCTATAACTACAAACGATGGAATTGATTGTAGTGAAATTCATTTTTTTGTAGTTTTTATAGTTACTCCGAAAATATAATACATTGTGCGGAAACCAAGCAATTTAAGGAAATTTGGGTTTTTTCTTTTTGAAATACGTTTTAAATCGTTTGTAGTTTTTCATACGAAAAAAAATTTTTTTTTTGGTCGACAGGTTTCGGAGATATCGCTAACGCATCTCAAAAAAACCAAGAACGCAGCAATTTGGAAGCACTAGAAGTACTTTTCCTATAACTACAAATGATGAAATTGATTGTAGTGAAATTCATTTTTTTGTAGTTCTTATAGTTACTCCGAAAATATAATACATTGTGCGGAAACCAAGCAATTTAAGCAAATTTGGGTTTTTTCTTTCTGAAATACGTTTTAAATCGTTTGTAGTTTTTCATAGGAAAACAATTTTTTTTTTGGTCCACAGGTTTCGGAGATATCGCTAACGCATCTCAAAAAAACCAAGAACGCAGCAATTTGGAAGCACTAAAAGTACTTTTCCTATAACTAAAAACGATGAAATTGATTGTAGTGAAATTCATTTTTTTGTAGTTTTTATAGTTACTCCGAAAATATAATACATTGTGCGGAAACCAAGCAATTTAAGGAAATTTGGGCTTTTTCTTTTTGAAATACGTTTTAAATCGTTTGTAGTTTTCATAGGAAAAAAAATTTTTTTTTTGGTCGACAGGTTTCGGAGATATCGCTAACGCATCTCAAAAAACCAAGAACGCAGCTATTTGGAAGCACTAAAAGTACTTTTCCTATAACTACAAACGATGAAATTGATTGTAGTGAAATTCATTTTTTTTGTAGTTCTTATAGTTACTACGAAAATATAATACATTGCAAAATTGGGAAATTCGAATACACCCGGTTGGGTATTCCAAACACTATAAGAACTACAAAAAAAATGAATTTCACTACAATCAATTTCATCGTTTGTAGTTATAGGAAAAGTACTTTTAGTGCTTCCAAATTGCTGCGTTCTTGGTTTTTTTGAGATGCGTTAGCGATATCTCCGCAACCTATTGACCAAAAAAAAAATTTTTTTTCCTATGAAAAACTACAAACGATTTAAAACGTATTTCAAAAACAAAAAAAACCAAATTTACTTAAATTGCTTGGTTTCGGCACAATGTATTATATTTTCGGAGTAACTATAAGAACTACAAAAAAATGAATTTTACTACAATCAATTTCATCGTTTGTAGTTATAGGAAAAGTACTTTTAGTGCTTCCAAATTGCTGCGTTCTTGGTTTTTTTGAGATGCGTTACCGATATCTCCGAAACCTGTCGACCAAAGAAAAAATTTTTTTTCGTATGAAAAACTACAAACGATTTAAAACGTATTTCAAAAGGAAAAAACCCAAATTTCCTTAAATTGCTTGGTTTCCGCACAATGTATTATATTTTCGGAGTAACTATAAAAACTACAAAAAAATGAATTTCACTACAATCAATTTCATCGTTTGTAGTTATAGGAAAAGTACTTTTAGTGCTTCCAAATTGCTGCGTTCTTGGTTTTTTTGAGATGCGTTAGCGATATCTCCGAAACCTGTGGACCAAAAAAAAATTTATTTTTCGTATGAAAAACTACAAACGATTTAAAACGTATTTCAAAAAGAAAAACCCAAATTTCCTTAAATTGTTTGGTTTCCGGACAATGTATTATATTTTCGGAGTAATTATAAAAACTGCAAAAAAATGAATTTCACTACAATCAATTTCATCGTTTGTAGTTATAGGAAAAGTACTTTTAGTGCTTCCAAATTGCTGCGTTCTTGGTTTTTTTGAGATGCGTTAGCGATATCTCCGAAACCTGTGGACCAAAAAAAAAATTTATTTTTCGTATGAAAAACTACAAACGATTTAAAACGTATTTCAGAAAGAAAACACCCAAATTTGCTTAAATTGCTTGGTTTCCGCACAATGTATTATATTTTCGGAGTAACTATAAGAACTACAAAAAAATGAATTTCACTACAATCAATTTCATCGTTTGTAGTTATAGGAAAAGTACTTTTAGTGCTTCCAAATTGCTGCGTTCTTGCTTTTTTTGAGATGCGTTAGCGATATCTCCGAAACCTGTTGACCAAAAAAAAAATTTTTTTTCGCATGAAAAACTACAAACGATTTAAAACGTATTTCAAAAACAAAAAAACCAAATTTACTTAAATTGCTTGGTTTCCGCACAATGTATTATATTTTCGGAGTAACTATAAAAACTACAAAAAAATGAATTTCACTACAATCAATTTCATCGTTTGTAGTTATAGGAAAAGTACTTTTAGTGCTTCCAAATTGCTGCGTTCTTGGTTTTTTTGAGATGCGTTAGCGATATCTCCGAAACCTGTGGACCAAAAAAAAATTTATTTTTCGTATGAAAAACTACAAACGATTTAAAACGTATTTCAGAAAGAAAAAACCCAAATTTGCTTAAATTGCTTGGTTTCCGCACAATGTATTATATTTTCGGAGTAACTATAAGATTTACAAAAAAATGAATTTCACTACAATCAATTTCATCGTTTGTAGTTATAGGAAAAGTACTTTTAGTGCTTCCAAATTGCTGCGTTCTTGGTTTTTTTGAGATGCGTTAGCGATATCTCCGAAACCTGTGGACCAAAAAAAAATTTATTTTTCGTATGAAAAACTACAAACGATTTAAAACGTATTTCAGAAAGAAAAAACCCAAATTTGCTTAAATTGCTTGGTTTCCGCACAATGTATTATATTTTCGGAGTAACTATAAAAACTACAAAAAAATGAATTTCACTACAATCAATTTCATCGTTTGTAGTTATAGGAAAAGTACTTTTAGTGCTTCCAAATTGCTGCGTTCTTGGTTTTTTGAGATGCGTTAGCGATATCTCCGAAACCTGTCGACCAAAAAAAAAATTTTTTTCGTATGAAAAACTACAAACGATTTAAAACGTATTTCAAAAAGAAAAAACCCAAATTTACTTAAATTGCTTGGTTTCCGCACAATATGTTATATTTTCGGAGTAACTATAAGAACTACAAAAAAATGAATTTTACTACAATCAATTTCATCGTTTGTAGTTATAGGAAAAGTACTTTTAGTGCTTCCAAATTGCTGCGTTCTTGGTTTTTTTGAGATGCGTTAGCGATATCTCCGAAACCTGTGGACCAAAAAAAAATTTTTTTTCGTATGAAAAACTACAAACGATTTAAAACGTATTTCAAAAAGAAAAAACCCAAATTTACTTAAATTGCTTGGTTTCCGCACAATGTATTATATTTTCGGAGTAACTATAAGAACTACAAAAAAATGAATTTCACTACAATCAATTTCATCGTTTGTAGTTATAGGAAAAGTACTTTTAGTGCTTCCAAATTGCTGCGTTCTTGGTTTTTTTGAGATGCGTTAGCGATATCTCCGAAACCTGTCGACCAAAAAAAAAATTTTTTTTCGTATGAAAAACTACAAACGATTTAAAACGTATTTCAAAAAGAAAAAACCCAAATTTCCTTAAATTGCTTGGTTTCCGCACAATGTATTATATTTTCGGAGTAACTATAAAAACTACAAAAAAATGAATTTCACTACAATCAATTTCATCGTTTGTAGTTATAGGAAAAGTACTTTTAGTGCTTCCAAATTGCTGCGTTCTTGGTTTTTTTGAGATGCGTTAGCGATATCTCCGAAACCTGTGGACCAAAAAAAAATTTATTTTTCGTATGAAAAACTACAAACGATTTAAAACGTATTTCAAAAAGAAAAACCCAAATTTCCTTAAATTGCTTGGTTTCCGCACAATGTATTATATTTTCGGAGTAACTATAAAAACTACAAAAAAATGAATTTCACTACAATCAATTTCATCGTTTGTAGTTATAGGAAAAGTACTTTTAGTGCTTCCAAATTGCTGCGTTCTTGGTTTTTTTGAGATGCGTTAGCGATATCTCCGAAACCTGTGGACCAAAAAAAAATTTATTTTTCGTATGAAAAACTACAAACGATTTAAAACGTATTTCAGAAAGAAAAAACCCAAATTTGCTTAAATTGCTTGGTTTCCGCACAATGTATTATATTTTCGGAGTAACTATAAGAACTACAAAAAAATGAATTTCACTACAATCAATTTCATCGTTTGTAGTTATAGGAAAAGTACTTTTAGTGCTTCCAAATTGCTGCGTTCTTGGTTTGTTTGAGATGCGTTAGCGATATCTCCGAAACCTGTCTACCAAAAAAAAAATTTTTTTTCGTATGAAAAACTACAAACGATTTAAAACGTATTTCAAAAAGAAAAAACCCAAATTTCCTTAAATTGCTTGGTTTCCGCACAATGTATTATATTTTCGGAGTAACTATAAAAACTACAAAAAAATGAATTTCACTACAATCAATTTCATCGTTTGTCGTTATAGGAAAAGTACTTTTAGTGCTTCCAAATTGCTGCGTTCTTGGTTTTTTTGAGATGCGTTAGCGATATCTCCGAAACCTGTGGACCAAAAAAAAATTTATTTTTCGTATGAAAAACTACAAACGATTTAAAACGTATTTCAGAAAGAAAAAACCCAAATTTGCTTAAATTGCTTGGTTTCCGCACAATGTATTATATTTTCGGAGTAACTATAAGATTTACAAAAAAATGAATTTCACTACAATCAATTTCATCGTTTGTAGTTATAGGAAAAGTACTTTTAGTGCTTCCAAATTGCTGCGTTCTTGGTTTTTTTGAGATGCGTTAGCGATATCTCCGAAACCTGTCTACCAAAAAAAAAAATTTTTTTTCGTATGAAAAACTACAAACGATTTAAAACGTATTTCAAAAAGAAAAAACCCAAATTTCCTTAAATTGCTTGGTTTCTGCACAATGTATTATATTTTCGGAGTAACTATAAAAACTACAAAAAAATGAATTTCACTACAATCAATTTCATCGTTTGCAGTTATAGGAAAAGTACTTTTAGTGCTTCCAAATTGCTGCGTTCTTGGTTTTTTTGAGATGCGTTAGCGATATCTCCGAAACCTGTCGACCAAAAAAAAAATTTTTTTTCGTATGAAAAACTACAAACGATTTAAAACGTATTTCAAAAAGAAAAAACCCAAATTTACTTAAATTGCTTGGTTTCCGCACAATGTATTATATTTTCGGAGTAACTATAAGAACTACAAAAAAATGAAATGAATGAATTTCATCGTTTGTAGTTATAGGAAAAGTACTTTTAGTGCTTCCAAATTGCTGCGTTCTTGGTTTTTTTGAGATGCGTTAGCGATATCTCCGAAACCTGTGGACCAAAAAAAAAATTTTTTTTCCTATGAAAAACTACAAACGATTTAAAACGTATTTCAAAAACAAAAAAACCAAATTTACTTAAATTGCTTGGTTTCCGCACAATGTATTATATTTTCGGAGTAACTATAAGAACTACAAAAAAATGAATTTCACTACAATCAATTTCATTGTTTGTAGTTATAGGAAAAGTACTTTTAGTGCTTCCAAATTGCTGCGTTCTTGGTTTTTTTGAGATGCGTTAGCGATATCTCCGAAACCTGTGGACCAAAAAAAAATTTTTTTTCGTATGAAAAACTACAAACGATTTAAAACGTATTTCAAAAACAAAAAAACCAAATTTACTTAAAGTGCTTGGTTTCCGCACAATGTATTATATTTTCGGAGTAACTATAAAAACTACAAAAAAATGAATTTCACTACAATCAATTTCATCGTTTGTAGTTATAGGAAAAGTACTTTTAGTGCTTCCAAATTGCTGCGTTCTTGGTTTTTTTGAGATGCGTTAACGATATCTCCGAAACCTGTCGACCAAAAAAAAAATTTTTTTTTCGTATGAAAAACTACAAACGATTTAAAACGTATTTCAAAAAGAAAAAACCCAAATTTCCTTAAATTGCTTGGTTTCCGCACAATGTATTATATTTTCGGAGTAACTATAAAAACTACAAAAAAATGAATTTCACTACAATCAATTTCATCGTTTGTAGTTATAGGAAAAGTACTTTTAGTGCTTCCAAATTGCTGCGTTCTTGGTTTTTTTGAGATGCGTTAGCGATATCTCCGAAACCTGTGGACCAAAAAAAAATTTATTTTTCGTATGAAAAACTACAAACGATTTAAAACGTATTTCAGAAAGAAAAAACCCAAATTTGCTTAAATTGCTTGGTTTCCGCACAATGTATTATATTTTCGGAGTAACTATAAAAACTACAAAGAAATGAATTTCACTACAATCAATTTCATCGTTTGTAGTTATAGGAAAAGTACTTTTAGTGCTTCCAAATTGCTGCGTTCTTGGTTTTTTTGAGATGCGTTAGCGATATCTCCGAAACCTGTGGACCAAAAAAAAAATTTTTTTTCGTATGAAAAACTATAAACGATTTAAAACGTATTTCAAAAACAAAAAAACCAAATTTACTTAAATTGCTTGGTTTCCGCACAATGTATTATATTTTCGGAGTAACTATAAAAACTACAAAAAAATGAATTTCACTACAATCAATTTCATCGTTTGTAGTTATAGGAAAAGTACTTTTAGTGCTTCCAAATTGCTGCGTTCTTGGTTTTTTTTGAGATGCGTTAGCGATATCTCCGAAACCTGTGGACCAAAAGAAAAATTTTTTTTCGTATGAAAAACTACAAACGATTTAAAACGTATTTCAAAAAGAAAAAAACCAAATTTACTTAAATTGCTTGGTTTCCGCACAATGTATTATATTTTCGGAGTAACTATAAAAACTACAAAAAAATGAATTTCACTACAATCAATTTCATCGTTTGTAGTTATAGGAAAAGTACTTTTAGTGCTTCCAAATTGCTGCGTTCTTGGTTTTTTTGAGATGCGTTAGTGATATCTCCGAAACCTGTGGACCAAAAAAAAAATTTTTTTTCGTATGAAAAACTACAAACGATTTAAAACATATTTCAAAAAGAAAAAAAACAAATTTACTTAAATTGCTTGGTTTCCGCAGAATGTATTATATTTTCGGAGTAACTATAAAAACTACAAAAAAATGAATTTCACTACAATTAATTTCATCATTTGTAGTTTGATAAGCCAAGTCAAAGAGCACTTGACTAGCATCAATTCCACCCTTAAATACGTATGTGCAAATGTACACAGAATCCTGTGCCTGTCGATCAGCTTTTGAGCATTGTACCATTGAATATATATGTATGAAAATATGAACCAAATTAGAAATGTACATACATACATATTCAATAATACTCCAAAGTAAAGGCAGATATAAAAAAAACTTGCCGCTTGCTACGTTCTAAAGCGACCAAAGACTTTATGTAAATCCGCGTATACAGATATATATATATACATATGAATGCTCGTAGCAATTAGCCAACGAAATACAATAGCACGAGCCAAATTATGTGTCGTCGGTGGTTAAAAGTGTTGCCGTTTGCAGCTTTAATCAACTGACAGCTAAAAGGGGAATTTATTATTAATACTAAAATAAAGGAATTTATTGCTCTTTTGCGACATAATGTTATTTTTCTTGGCAAAATTACTTTAATTCATTTCGCCCCTCCCATTTATTACTATATTTATCTATGAAAATAGTGTAAAATTCTTACTTTGTACTGACATGTGATAAACAAGTCAGCATATACAATATGACGCCACAGTGCGAATTCGGGCCAGAAACGGGTAAAACTCGACTTTTATTTATTAACTGCAACACAGCTGCTGAAAACTTGGTTGTTCGACTGCGCGAACAATTTTTCGACAGAATAAGATCAGGTTTTTCAAATAGCAAATTAAAATTTCCATAAGCTCTGCCAACTCGGCAATTCGGCATATTGGAAAATTATTTGCAAAAATGTATATGAACAATGCATGAAAATATTTAGATTATATTGCTAATACGTTACTGGGCATTTATTGGGCAATATACTCGCATCTTTATTTGCATTTTTTACTACCATATTATTATTTCGATTAGGGCATATAAATAGTTTGGTATTATTTCATAGGAAAAGTGCCTAGTTATGGAAGTAGTTATGCGCGTTATAATGAAAGCCCTCAATATGCATCGAAGTTGGTATTTATAAAATCACAAACATTTTTCTTTTGACGATTTTATCAAATGCCATATTGCCAAATTGCATCACCAATTTGGACAACTTAAGAAGAAGCATTATGAATGAAAAAGAGGAAGCTAGTTTTCAGGATTTTGTGATTTACATTTGAACATACATATGTATGTATGTACACATGCTTGTGCGTAAGAATAATTATTGTTGGAAGTGGTTGGTTGAATAGAAGTTTTTTTTTTTTTTTGAACATGTGAATGTACAAACATACATATGTTAGCTTATGCTTGGATATATTGGTATCAATGAGGTGGGTGTGAAGTGGAGTGAAGTGGGGTGTTGGTTGATCTTTAGTTTAAGAATATACATATGTATGTGTTTGCATATATATCTAAGTTTGTTTATACGCTACGATCGTCATAGCAGATACATTACCATGTTCATACATTTCTTAGCTTACATATGAGCATACATACATATGTATGTACGTACATTTGCTTGAGCGTAAGAATAATTTTTGTTAGAAGGGGTATGCTGAAATGAAGTTTGTTTTATTTTTGAACATATGAATTGTAAGCAACAATATTTACTTGCACATTCAAAAACTTTAATATGCTTGTAATTTAAATCGAGAGAATTATACAAAGAACCCATTTGCTGTGCAAAAATCATTGTTTGGAATACCCAACCGGGTGTATTCGAATTTCCCAATTTTGCAATGTATTATATTTTCGTAGTAACTATAAGAACTACAAAAAAATGAATTTCACTACAATCAATTTCATCGTTTGTAGTTATAGGAAAAGTACTTTTAGTGCTTCCAAATTGCTGCGTTCTTGGTTTTTTTGAGATGCGTTAGCGATATCTCCGAAACCTGTCGACCAAAAAAAAAATTGTTTTTCGTATGAAAAACTACAAACGATTTAAAACGTATTTCAAAAAGAAAAAACCCAAATTTCCTTAAATTGCTTGGTTTCCGCACAATGTATTATATTTTCGGAGTAACTATAAGAACTACAAAAAAATGAATTTCACTACAATCAATTTCATCGTTTGTAGTTATAGGAAAAGTACTTTTAGTGCTTCCAAATTGCTGCGTTCTTGGTTTTTTTGAGATGCGTTAGCGATATCTCCGAAACCTGTCGACCAAAAAAAAAATTTTTTTTCGTATGAAAAACTACAAACGATTTAAAACGTATTTCAAAAAGAAAAAACCCAAATTTCCTTAAATTGCTTGGTTTCCGCACAATGTATTATATTTTCGGAGTAACTATAAAAACTACAAAAAAATGAATTTCACTACAATCAATTCCATCGTTTGTAGTTATAGGAAAAGTACTTTTAGTGCTTCCAAATTGCTGCGTTCTTGGTTTTTTTGAGATGCGTTAGCGATATCTCCGAAACCTGTGGACCAAAAAAAAAATTTTTTTTCGTATGAAAAACTACAAACGATTTAAAACGTATTTCAAAAAGAAAAAACCCAAATTTACTTAAATTGCTTGGTTTCCGCACAATGTATTATATTTTCGGAGTAACTATAAGAACTACAAAAAAATGAATTTTACTACAATCAATTTCATCGTTTGTAGTTATAGGAAAAGTACTTTTAGTGCTTCCAAATTGCTGCGTTCTTGGTTTTTTTGAGATGCGTTAGCGATATCTCCGAAACCTGTGGACCAAAAAAAAAATTTTTTTTCCTATGAAAAACTACAAACGATTTAAAACGTATTTCAAAAACAAAAAAACCAAATTTACTTAAATTGCTTGGTTTCCGCACAATGTATTATATTTTCGGAGTAACTATAAGAACTACAAAAAAATGAATTTCACTACAATCAATTTCATCGTTTGTAGTTATAGGAAAAGTACTTTTAGTGCTTCCAAATTGCTGCGTTCTTGGTTTTTTTGAGATGCGTTAGCGATATCTCCGAAACCTGTGGACCAAAAAAAAAATTTTTTTTCGTATGAAAAACTACAAATGATTTAAAACGTATTTCAAAAACAAAAAAACCAAATTTACTTAAATTGCTTGGTTTCCGCACAAAGTATTATATTTTCGGAGTAACTATAAAAACTACAAAAAAATGAATTTCACTACAATCAATTTCATCGTTTGTAGTTATAGGAAAAGTACTCTTAGTGCTTCCAAATTGCTGCGTTCTTGGTTTTTTTGAGATGCGTTAGCGATATCTCCGAAACCTGTCGACCAAAAAAAAAATTTTTTTTCGTATGAAAAACTACAAACGATTTAAAACGTATTGCAAAAAGAAAAAACCCAAATTTCCTTAAATTGCTTGGTTTCCGCACAATGTATTATATTTTCGGAGTAACTATAAAAACTACAAAAAAATGAATTTCACTACAATCAATTTCATCGTTTGTAGTTATAGGAAAAGTACTTTTAGTGCTTCCAAATTGCTGCGTTCTTGGTTTTTTTGAGATGCGTTAGCGATATCTCCGAAACCTGTGGACCAAAAAAAAATTAATTTTTCGTATGAAAAACTACAAACGATTTAAAACGTATTTCAAAAAGAAAAAAACCAAATCTGCTTAAATTGCTTGGTTTCCGCACAATGTATTATATTTTCGGAGTAACTATAAGAACTACAAAAAAATGAACTTCACTACAATCAATTGCATCGTTTGTAGTTATAGAAATCACAAAAAAAAATTTGGATTTTTTCAAAGCGGGTTCCAGCGTGATGCAGCTGCAAATAAGGCTTTCCATGCTTGATGTGCCGTAGTGGCAGTGGCAATATGAGAAAAATTGTTTGGTTCTACCATTAATGTTATGTCAGCAAGTGCACGTTCATCATTATTCTTATCCTTTTCGCAAGCATCTGCAGGTAGTTCACTTTCAACCACCTTCCAGCAGTTTTTAATGATGAGATACGATTTTGCGTGTCGCTTCCAGATGTCGAAGTTTTTCCGACCTTTCAGCTTCTCGAAGGGAAAAGTTACAGCGTTTGTCGCCATTTTCGCGAGCTCAATCTCCGGTTATTTATTAAAAAACAGTCGATCCGCGTTTATTACTTACTAAGCCGTAATGTAAATTCACTCTTCCAATTAAGGGATATATTATTTTTGCGTATTATAGGCCCATAACCTGTAGTAAAGTTAAATATTTCAGGCAGTGAATAAAACCACGACACGTTTAATGGTAGTACAAACCGGAAGAGAGAGCATAAAAATTTAATTTTATTTGACAGAATATATATGGTAGTATACATAGCAGAGTTGTATTTAATAGTATGAGGTATCGTTCTATTTTACACCTCAGCAATTTATTTATAGCAAGCAATTGCTAAAAGGTGCTGCAAAATTATTTATAAGGAGTGAAAGAGGTTTGGTAGATTGGGAATCTTTGAAAAATACTTTATTAGATGAGTTTGGAGTGCAAGTTTGTGCATCAGATGTTCACAAAAAGTTGAGGAATAGGAAAAAGAAATTTAGCGAAACTTTTCGAGAGTACTTATATATATTGATGGAAATTGATAAACCAATACGTCTTGATGACGAAAGTATCATCGATTATTTTATCGAGGGCATACCAGACTCGAAGTTAAATAAAGTTGTGCTTTATCAGTCGAAATCTATTGGTGAGCTTAAAAACCAAATAAAAGTGTATGAGAAAATAAGGGGAACACCCGGTTTCATGGGCAGTTCCAACAAAAAAAATAATCAAGTGGGTGGAAAACAAGAAGAAGACGAGCGATTCGTTTCAAATAAAAACGTAAGAAATTGTTTTAAGTGTGGGTTGAATACTCATTTAGCCAAAGAATGTACAAGTCGGCAGTCTAAGTGTTTTAAATGCAATGCGATGGGTCATCGATCATTTGAATGCAAGAAGGAAGTAAAGTCAAAGCAGGAGCAGAGTAACATGATGAGCGGAAGTAGCGTCCTTAAATTTAAGAAGATATTTATTGAAAATTTTGAGTTTAACGCTTTAGTAGATACGGGTTCTAGTTTGTGCTTATTGAGGGATGGTGTTTTAAAAAAGATAAATTTCAAAGAAAGTGTGCAAGAAGAAAAAATTATTCTCCGTGGTTTATGTCATAGCGAAGTAACAACAATAGGGTTCGTAATGGTGAAAGTTAGGATTGATAAGATGGAGCTGCCTATGAAATTTTACATCGTGAATGAAGGTACAATCGACTATAAGGTTATCCTAGGCAACGCAATACTAGAGCACATAGATATGAAAGTAAGCCAGAAGGGAGTAGAATTTTTTTTTTAAAGGCGATGCGAATGTTAATTTAGGGGAAAAACAGTGCATGGAAGTCACCACCGACGGAATCCTGGCAAATGAAAAAGATATATACCATGATTTGTTTAGCGAATTTGAATGTCTTTGTTCTGAAGTTCAAATGGAGGACTTAGCGCATGAGTCTGTAGATCTAAGTCATTTGAAGGAAAATCATTCGTTCGTCGTTAAAGATTTAATTGATAAATACAACCCACAGCAAAATTTAAAAAGCCCAATTGAAATGAAAGTTATTGTAAGTGATGACACCAGTTTATCATCGACTTAGAAGAATTTCTTATGATAGCCAACACATAGTTGATAAACAAGTTTCAGAATGGTTAGACGAAGGCATTATACAACCAAGTTCATCATGTTATGCATCTCCCATAGTTTTAGTAAGCAAGAAGGATGGAAGCAAGCGCTTGTGTTGCGATTACCGTAAGCTTAATCTAAAAATTGTTAAAGACAACATCCCAATGACGTTAATGGATGATGTTATCGATAGATTGCAGGGGGCAAAGATATTTTCAACTTTAGATCTGAAGGACGGCTTCTTTCATGTGCCGATGCATAGGGATTCAATAAAGTACACGGCTTTTGTTACACATGCTGGCCAGTATGAATTTTTGTACGCGCCTTTCGGCATAAAGAACTCTCCTGCTGCATTTTGTAGGTTCATTGCAGTGATTTTCAGGGATCTTATCAGAGACGGTACAGTCGCAATTTATATGGATGACTTAGTTATTCCTTCGAATAGTGAAGAGGAAGGGATAGAAAAATTGAAAAGAGTTTTGAAAGTTGGTGAGAAACATGGCATACAGTTTAAATGGAAAAAATGTTAGTTTTTGCAAAGGAGTGTCAATTTTTTAGGATATGTCATAAAAAATGGCACAATTCAACCATCGGAAGAGAAGACAAAAGCAATAAAAAATTATCCAATGCCAAGGGACAGAAAAGCGATAGAGCGGTTCTTAGGGTTAACGTCTTATTTTAGGCGATTCGTTCAAAATTATGCGTTATTGGCAAAACCGTTGTCTGATTTGCTAAGAAAAGATGCAGTTTTTAAAATCGGTGATGGGCAACTAGCAGCCTTTCAGCAACTTAAGGAGGCATTAATAAAAAAGCCTGCACTTAGACTATTCAATCCGAATGCAGAAACAGAGGTACATACGGACGCGTCAAAATTTAGTTACGGAGCAGTGATGCTGCAAAAGTGGTCTGAGGACAAAACTTTCACCCAGTCCAGTACTTAAGTCGAAAGACAAGTCCTGCAGAACAAAAGTATAGTTCGTATGAGCTCGAGGTTTTGGCCATAGTTGAGGCACTAAAAAAGTGGAGAGTGTATTTGCTAGGTTGTAAATTCAAAATCGTGACTGATTGTAACGCATTTGCAATGACTATGCGTAAAGACGATATTCCTTCTAGAGTAGCAAGGTGGGCGATGTTCCTACAAGAGTTTGATCATCAAATCGAGCATCGATCAGGGTCTCAAATGAGGCACGTAGATGCGCTCAGTCGGGTTCATTGTTTGCTTGTTGAAGATACATTGCGTCATAGGTTGATAAAAGCGCAAGAAGAGGACAGTTGGACGAAGGCGGTTTTAAAGATTTTAGAAAAGGGTACGTATGATGACTTTTACACATTTCGCGGTGTTATTTACAAGGATCCAACAAGAGAACTTATCGTTGTACCGGAGCAAATGGAGGAAGAAATTATGAAATTAGCTCATAGGCAGGGCCACTTTTCAGCACGTAAAACACAAGAGATTATTGAAAAGTCATACTTCATACCGAAAGTGTCCTCAAAAGTAGCGATAGTTGTATCCAGTTGTATTGAGTGCATCGTGGTTAATGCAAAGGCAGGTAAAAGGGAAGGTCTTTTGTCACCAATCGACAAAGACACTGAACCGTTGTCTACCTTACATCTCGATCACATAGGTCCCATGACAACCACGAATAAGCAATACAATTATATTTTTGTTGTAGTAGACGGGTTCACAAAGTTCGTTTGGTTCGAAAGATACCGGAGCTTCTGCGGTGGTAGAAAAAATGAAAAAGCGGGCTAGTATTTTTGGAAATCCCAAAAGAATAGTTTCGGATAAGGGTTCTGCTTTCACATCTAATTTGTTCAAGGATTATTGCGAAGAATAGGGTATTCAACATTATACTAAAACTACAGATGTGCCCCGAGGAAATGGGCAAGTCGAGAGGATGCACCGTGTAGTTGTGCCTATGTTGGCAAAACTAAGTCAGGAACATCCGGAACAGTGGTACAGGCATGTAGATCAAGTCCAGCAATTTATAAATAGTATTACGTTAAGAAGTACCAAGTACTCGCCATTTAAAATTTTAACGGGATGTGATATGCGATTAAAGGACCTACCTGACCTTAACGAGTTTATGCAAGACGCAAATATGAAAGATATAAATTCTGAACGTAACGAAATTCGAAATAAAGCTAAAGAAAACATACTGGAAATTCAGCAAGAAAACCGCAAATGCTTTAATACGAAACGTAAATCAGCGATAAATTATAAAATAGATGACTTAGTTGCTATTAAACGCACTCAATTTGGCAGTGGCCCCAAACTTAAGGCAAAGTATTTAGGTCCATACAAAATAACAAAAAAACTTCCTCACGACCGTTATGAAGTAGAAAACATAGGTGAGAATGAGGGTCCAGGGTGTACGTCGACAGTGGCAGAGTTTATGAAGCCATGGGGACCATCATTCGGGACGAATGAAACGTCAGGACGGCCGAATGTAGGAACGGATAACACTGAGCATAGAAACACTGTGCATTTAGATAGAAAAGCAACACGCTGAGGAAAAAACTATTAAATTAAGGTAGTAGTTTCTAAAAACAGTCGTCGTCTTCTCGTGAACCTGAAAACGTAAATTTAAAATACGAGAATTTAAAATATGAAATATTAAAAATATGATATGCTTTTTTACAACATTCAAATAAATAATAATTAGTTTTAAAATAAATATATAAATGTAAAAATGTAATACAAACAATGAATTGAAATAAACTATGTTACAAAATTGACAAAATTGTGAAGAATAAAACATTATTTGTGTAAACCCACTTATATATCCCATACAACCGATCGTTCAGATAAGGGGGCTTTTTGCCATTTTTTTTTTTCTTTATCTTAAACTCGTTTAGGTATGTACATCTGTTCATTATATATTTCTTATCTTATACAGCGCATTATTTGGAGATTACGAACGGGATAAGATTATTGTTCAGCCCCATTCATGAAAGGTATGAAGTCTTCGGCACAGCCGAAGACAGTCCCGTCCTTTTATATTGCGTTTAAAATGTACATAACCTCTTACCGTACGGAAACTAACACTTTTTGATGAGAAAAACAAAATTCAATTTTTCAATTATAGGTTAGGTTAGGTTCACTGAACCAAAAAGGTACGTAATATCAATAAAAAAGTACATTGTCACAATTAAAATTTTATTAAAAATGAGCTAATAAATTATTTAATTGTCACAATACACATCGATGATTAAATTTAATAAAACTATTTATTAAATTTATTTTTTGAATTCTATTACGTATTTATTGGCAGGACGTACAATTTATTAATTTTAATAAATTAATTAATTAATTTTTCACACAGATTCAATAAAAAGTTCGCTACACCTATTAATATTTTATTGAATTTAATTAATTTTTTATTAAATTTAATAAATTTTTAATAAAAGGTTCGCTATGCCTATTAATATTTTTTGAATTCAATACATTTTTTATTAATTATTATTAATATTTTTTGTAGAATATAAATAAAAAGACTGCGTTTTCGACTATGTTATTATTTGTAGTTGTATTTATTTTTATTACATTATTTAATAATTTTAACTGCATTACATAAAATGTGTACTTTCGGAAAATTTGACTTTACAGGCATTTCAAAATAACACATTTCTATGAAGGTTCAAAATGTTTCGCATGATTTTGGGTATTCCAAATTAAAAACATGAAATATTTTAAAACATATGTCAGTAGCTCTTACTACACTTTTAAAAGGAAATTTTATACCGTCGAAATAGACAAATATCTCATTCACATTCTTTATATCCTTGCCGATAATGATAATGAAGGGCCGAATAGGGGTTTTTTCTTCAGTTAAAACTCTGATGGACTCTTCAAGAGCCTCGATTGATGGACGTATCATAACAAACGCATTTTGCGAATTTTTTATTGTAAATCGCGTTATCGCGTACGTGCAGCGCCCAGAGTGGGCAGGCTTCTTGGCTAGCTGAAAATAAAAGAGAAAATAAAAAAAAATTTATAAGATGCAGATTTTTTTTGTCTTTTCATATTTTTTACTTTTATTCAAGTTTTCAATGTCGCTCAGCATATCTTTGATAGTCTTGTTATTTAAATGGCCCTCTGACATCAATACGGTATACAACTTTTGTTGGTCCCAAGTATTTAAAATCGAAGACGCTGCCGGAAAAAGGACTGTAAAGTCTATCTCAATCTATAATATAAAATCAAATAAATTATTAGAAAAATATTCATTCAATGACAAGGAAATAATATAATAAAAACACTTACAAGTCTATATCCGGATGGCAATTTGTATTCCGGCCAACTTTCAAACACCTCCATCGTTGTTGCTGCAGTTTTAATATTGCACAGCCTGTGTTTGATGTATGCCTTTCAATATCTCTCAAATTCTTCGGCAGATAGAGTGTCGTACTCTATTGTGTTTATTACAATTTCTGCATTTTCTTCAGGTTCTAAAAAATTGTACAAATCAGTTTCAGTATTACTAAAACAAAATACCATTAATGATAGTTTATAATTTACCTAACACATTGCAGCGATCATCACCTTTACTACTCTCTGCAGGAATTTTGTTAGTCATATACAGCTGCTTTGAGTTAGCCTTAACATTTGCGTGCTTATGCACGTGCATGATGCCTGGACACAACGAATTTCGTTAAAATGCTTTAAGCCATGAAAAGTCTTAAAATGCCGAAAAAGAAAAGCACATAACTAAATTTTTTTGCACATTTGAAACAAATCATTTTATCAACAATGTTCTAGGAACAAATGCTTTTTTATTATTATTTTTTTATTTATTATTATAACTAAAATTATTGCTTCGTTTTTAGTTATTTAACTTTAAACTTTTTTATTTAATTTGTCACTTTAATTTCACTTTTTTTGATTACTGCTGCTTCGTTCCCTTTTCTTATTGTTCGTCATTACCGCGTGTTAATTTGATTTAATAAGGAAATTAATTACATTTAATAAACTATTTATTGTCACAATTAAACTATTTATATTCACAATTAAAGATTTATTGAAACACTTACTTATACTTACGCTATTTATGATAACAATAAATTTATTAATTGTATTCAATAAATATTTAATTCTGACAATAAAGTGTTTATTAAAACGTATTTCAACCGACAGACAGTTAGAGAATACGTCACAGAAATTGTTTGCGCGGCGTAGGCTGTCACCCGTCCCATCACCCTCTTGTACATACGTATAGCTATGAATTTATATATATATAACCCGTATCGTGTATTGTATTCGAATATATTGAATTCTATTATATTGAATTACCCCCAAAATCAATGCATGGCATTTACCCTTAAATTCCCTATTGGGAATGCTCATGGCCGTGTGGCAGCCTCCACCGCGCAAAATCCACCAAGTCGAATTCGCCGCACGTACAGGATGGCGATCTGGCATGATCGACATCTGTCAGAAAAACCACCACCGTTTATTATTATATTTTTTCCTGGCTCTTTGTGCGAACAAAATTTTTATACTCTTGCCATTTTTTTTCTATTTAATATTTCTATGCTTTGAGTGCATTTTTTTTCAAAACAAATTGAAGTGAAATTGCTGTAATTCATTGTAGTGCAGTTAAGCAAAAGCGAACAACTATTGAATTGTAACCAAACGTATAAAGAGCAAAAATCGCTGCTATAGCTGAAACGCAGAAATAAATACTCCTAAGCGAAGAGAATAAATCTGTAAATATATTGATAAAGGTGGTTTTTTCTTTAATGGGAAAGTGGCTAAAATTGTCTCTAATTTCCCCGTAACATTAAAGTGAGCACAATTTCGTGCTAAGCCCTTAAGGTCCATCCATTTAACCATTATTAGCAGCGTGAACGCTGACAATTGGTATCAACACCTGAAGGAAGCGTAGAAAGTTTTACCGAGCATTACATCCTGAGAAAACTCAAATATCGAAGGACACCGCAGCGCCATCACCGGTCATTCCACCAGCACTCAGCACTATCCATACAAGCCGGTGAGTACCATCCTCTAGTTTATCTAATGGTCCTTCGTCGCCATTGACGAAACCAGCCTCTCAACAATATAAAAAACACGTACATACATTACGTATATCCCCCGACTAAAATTTGGTGGCTCCCGCCAAATCCAAATTTCTCCCGCCAGAATTATAATTTCCCGCCAAAAATACATTTATATATATATATATATACAGTATCACCCCCATATACACCTGTACGTAAAAGCGGTGCATTAAAAAATTTTCGAGGCAAATCCCACACACACTTGCACAAGGTTAGCTCATTGCCCTTTAATACTTGAGTCCCTTGCGGTATAAATTAAATACATATCTCCACATTTACATTGTTGACGATACCCAGCAAAAAATTCGGCCACTTTCACATAGTCTGAAATACCCAGCAGCAAATTCTGCAGGTCATCCCAACTGGTCTCAGACTACTCCCAATTAATCTAACTGGCCCTAACCTACTCACTCTTGACCGATAGGAAAGCTTCTGCCTTTGGTATTCCCTCATAAATAAACACCAGGCAGTCCCAAAAAATTCCCAAAATAGCTAAAGTAAAACTAAGCAAGTCCTTTTTTAGAATGGCTACCGTGGTCGAAAATAAATTTATATCCGAAACGGATCTCTTTTCGGATTACTGCGCTCGGTTCGGCACAACCGAGATCCAAGATAACACCGAAGCATCCCTAAAAATAAAAGATAAAAATATAGATGTGTTCTGGGAAAGGCTACAGAGCGCATATGACGCTGTCGTAGAATCTGATGACAACGATCTTCCCGTCGACTTTAAGGCCTCAGCCTTCAATAAATACCGCGACTGCCTTATAGCATATGAAGACACAAAGGCAAGAATAGGCGATCAGCTCCAGCTAAGGTTACTAAGCAATCCCGTCCCCGCTACAACTACCACTCCCCCAGAAAATTCCGGGATGCACCTCAAAGTATCCGCCTGTGACACCGAAGTCTTTTACGGGAGTTATGATCAATGGCCGTCCTTCCGTGACATGTTCACGGCGGTCTATATCAACCACCCCAAACTCTCGAGCGCCCAAAAACTGTACCACCTCAGGTACAAAACCCAAGGGAAAGCCGGCCAGATAGTAAAGCAATTTCCACTAAGTGATGACAACTTTGCTCTGGCTTGGGAAGCTCTTAAATCCCGTTATGAAAATAAAAGAGTCCTGGTCGACAACCAAATAAAAGCCCTCATGACCCTCAAGCCCATTCCGACTGAAAACAGCGAAGACATCCAGCGATTACAATCCTCCGTTAATAACTGTCTCCAGATATTAGCAACCCAACAAGTCTCGACAGACAGTTGGGACCCCATATTAATATATCTGGTAACCTCAAAACTGCCGGAAAATACAGTTGCGCTTTGGGCGCAATATTTAAGCTCCAGAAGAGACCTACCGACCTGGTCCCAAATGGATCAGTTTTTGACTACTCGCTACGAGATAGTGGAAAGGGTGGATCAATGGCGACCAGCCAAATCCCGATATAACCCACCCTCCACTAATTTCTCAAAGCCTCCCACAAGTCAAAACAATCCCCAGTTCAGGCAGGCTCAAACTCCTAACCAAAGCCGCAACCCCCCGCAGAACAACAACTACTCTCAAACTCGCACAAATGCTCATGTGGCCGAGCATCAAAAAGTATACGCCTGCAGAAAGTGCAAGCAGAACTCCCAGAAGCTACAAAGCTGCTTGCATTATAAAAAGCTGGCAATCCCCGAACGGAAAAAATTCGTGAGAGAAAGCAATCTCTGCGAAAACTGCCTGTCACAAACCCACCTCGTAAAAGATTGCACAAGCACAGGAACGTGTCTATACTGCCAAGGTCGCCACAACTCCACCCTCCACGATACCGGAATATCACACCAAACCAATGGCCCTCGAAGAACGGCAGCCCAAGTAGCAACTACTCAGGACGTTGCCAACCCAGATCCCAACGAGGAACTTCCCACCACCTCAAACGCTGCCCGCATTCAATCTTTGTATGCGGAAAATGATAGCAAGATCATTCTCCCCACAGCGATAGTGTCCATAGAACACCGAGGGGACTGCTTCAGGCTCAGAGCCTTAGTGGATCAAGGGTCAGAGTGTAGTTTCATCTCGTCGAAAGCTCAAATCAAGCTAGGCCTCCCATATACCCACTCCCTATTTAAAATATCGGGAATGGGAGGCGGAGTAGTACAAACCTCCAACAAGCTATGCTCACTGACCCTAGTCTCAAATGACCACAAGGTAAAAATAAAGGCCCAGGCAATCGTGCTACCTCGGCTCACTAGGCAACTCCCAACACTCACGCTAAATAACGACCAAATGCGTAAATGGTCCCATCTCAAGCTAGCAGACCAGAACACCCAGAACCCCTCCCAAATTGATCTGGTATTAGGCAGTGATCTTATCCCACAAATAATGCTAAATGGCATAGAAAAGATCTCGCCCACACTGCTAGCACAAAACACGATATTTGGCTGGATAATAAGTGGCCAAACCCCCGAAAAGGTCGGATCACACTCCTCTCAAGCGTGGGAAGTGACGAATGTCCAGCTGAATGAACAGCTAAGGCAATTCTGGGAAATCGAAGAAATACCCAGAGTGCGAGTGGAAACCCCAGAAGATAAAATGTGCGAAGACTTTTATCAAAGCACAACCACTCGCATTGATGACGGTCGATATATGGTTCGGCTCCCCTTTAAATCAACATTCCCGAACGATATCGACCTAGGTCAATCCCGTACTGCAGCCCTACGACAGTTCCACGGCATGGAGCGTTCTCTCTCAAAAAAGGGCGATCTCAAGCAGCAATACGACCAGGTACTCGAAGAATATCTGTCCCTAGGCCACATGGAAGAATGCAGGCCCAATGAAATAAAATCCCTGGGTAAATACTGCTCATTCTATCTCCCACACCATGCAGTCGTAAGGCCAGACAAAAGGACAACAAAAGTCAGAGTTGTGTTCAACGCCTCCAAAAAGTCGGGTTCCGGTCACTCCCTCAACGATGTTTTATGTACCGGACCAACCCTCCAACCCGATCTCCGACTTATGTTGCTGAAATGGCGAACATATAAATATGTGTTTAATGGCGACGTCGAGAAAATGTACCGCCAAATTCTCTTGCACCCCGATGACCGAGACTACCAACGGATAATATTCCGAACCCCCGAACACAGTCCAATAAAGGACTACAAGTTAAAAACGGTCACCTTCGGGGTTAACTGCGCACCTTTCCTGGCTATTCGCACTCTACACGAGCTGGCGAAAGACATATCCGATTCCCATCCACGCGCAGCCCCAATACTAAAATCCGAGACGTATGTTGACGATATTTTATCTGGCAGTCATGATCTTCAATCAGCCGAGCAATCCCTAACAGAGACTATAGACGCTCTCAATTCAGCCGGCTTTCCCCTAAAAAAGATCACGGCAAACCATCCCAACATCCTCCAAAAAATATCGAAAACTGATCTGCTGGAAACAAACTTTCTCGAGTTCGAAAAGACTAGCACAGCCAAGACCCTGGGCATCCAGTGGAACGCCCTAACGGATACATTCTCGTATACCGTCGACTCAAATCCGGCATCCACTGCAGCCACAAAGCGGCAAATCCTCTCCTCCATTGCGAAACTTTTCGATCCCGCAGGGTGGCTAACGCCAATTATGATCCAAGCAAAAATCTTGATGCAAGAGCTATGGCTAGACGGGACTGACTGGTATGAGCCAGTGAAACCCCTCCGTCTCATCAAGTGGGCGCAGTTCGCCGAAAGTCTCCCAACGATCTCGGAGATTCAAATACCACGCTGGATAAACTACAACCCCGATAAACCAGTTGAGCTCCATGGCTTCTGCGACGCCTCGGAAAAGGCTTATTGCGCGACACTTTACGTAAGAACCACCGTAGGAACTAAAGTCTTCTCTCACCTTTTAGTCTCTAAAGGGAAAGTGGCCCCCCTAAATCCCATAAGTTTGCCACGACTAGAGTTATGCGGCGCGGTCTTATTAGCCAAGTTAGTAGCAGTTGTCCAATCCCATCTCGGACTCAATCAGCTAAATTAAACATGTGGTCTGACTCCGAAATCGTTCTAGCCTGGCTTGAGAAACCACCTCATTCCTGGAAAACCTATGTCTCCAATCGAACTGCGCAGATCATCGACCTCATCGGCAATGCCACTTGGCGTCATGTACGCAGCAAGGATAATCCCGCAGATATGGGCACCAGAGGATGCACCCCACTCGAGCTAGCTAACTCATCGCTATGGTGGAATGGCCCAGAGTGGCTTTCCCGACCCCCCGAGGACTGGCCAACACCAACGGCCAGAAATATTGTACCCCCCGAACTTCGCCGAGTCGAAGCACTGCACGCAGCGGAAGAGTCAGAAGACTTCTTGGAACGGTTCTCCTCCTATCCCCGCGCCCTACGCGTAACAGCGTACATGTTGAAATTTGTAACTCGGCTGAGAAATGCTGTAGGACGCAATCGTACCCCTAACGATCCCGCCCTCTCTTACGCCGACGTCATGCGCGCGAAAAACCGTCTGCTAAGCTTGACTCAGTCGAGATTCTTCGCTTCCGAAAGAGCCTCCCTCGAAAATTCAAAACCAATCGGAAAGCGAAGTCCCCTACTGGCACTTGACCCCTTCCTGGATACAAACGGGATTCTCCGTGCCAACGGAAGATTAGTAAACGCCGACATGACCTACAATGAGTGTCATCCTATCATTCTCCCCGAAAAGGCTGGATTTACTACCCTTTATATAAGGTTTCTACACGAGAGCTTCCTCCATGCGGACCTCCGCCTCCTGCAACAAGCTATGAGGCAGGAATTCTATACCCCCCGACTCAAACCTCAACTGAAAAAATGTATTTTCCAGTGTAAAGTCTGCACCATCCATAAGCGACAAACGCAGTCCCAAATAATGGTAGCTTTACCCCCCCAACGATGCACTTTCGCGCCCCCCTTCACTACTACGGGCGTAGACTTCGCCGGCCCGTTTCACATCAAAGCTTCGATGCTCCGATCTCCAACCCTCGTAAAAGGTTATGTGGCCGTTTTCGTTTGTTTCACTACCAAGGCGATCCACCTGGAATTGTGTTCGGATCTCACTAGTAAGGTTTTTCTCGCTGCCTTCGCCCGGTTTGTAGGGCGGCGAAGGTACCCGAAGCAAATGATGAGCGACAACGGCACAACATTCATTGGTGCTAAGCGAGCTACCGAAGTAGAGTTCGTCGCTTTCCTCAACGAAGTCTCGACAGATATTGTCCAAAAGTATGCGCCACAAGGCATCGATTGGAAATTTATACCCCCCGGCGCACCCCACATGGGCGGATTATGGAAATCTGCCGTCAAAAGCTTTAAAACTCATTTTAAAAAGGTTGCCGGAACACACCGCTTCACCTTTGAAGAATTCTCAACCCTATTAATTCGTATCGAGGCCGTTCTCAATTCTCGCCCTATCTCCCCGCTTTCCCAGGACCCAGCGGATCTCACCGCCCTCACACCTGGCCACTTTCTGCGAGGCGCACCCCTCCTCGCCATCCCCGAGCCGAAATATGAACACCTCTCTATGATCAACCGTTGGGACCGGTTGAAAGTTTTACATCACCAATTCAGCAAACGCTGGAAGAATGACTATCTCATGGAGTTACATAAGCGTTATCGATGGCAAACCGCTCAACCTCCCCCTAAAATCGGCGATCTAGTCGTCATTAAGGAAGACAACCTACCCCCTACCGAATGGCGCCTAGGACGCGTGGAAGACACCCATATCGGAAGGGACGGCCATATTCGAGTAGTCGACATACGCACCCAGAATGGCGTACTCACCAGGCCCATCACCAAATTGTGTTTTCTACCGACCTCTGAACCTGAATCAGGCCCTCAGGGCTCGGCAGCATCCCCAGAACGTTATACAGTCCAACCCCCTGTGCTATCGCAAGATTCACACCAATAATCATCACCCCTACCCACACTCTCCTCCCAACATCATGAGTGACTAACACGTATTTATCCTATCTTCCTCAGATGGATAGCCAACGCCCCCCGGTTCCCACACCGCGCCGTTCCTTGGCATCCCAAGTGACAAGGCCAACGATCTCACCACGAAATGCCGATGCCGTCGCCGACTATCGACGATGCCGTTTGTGTATGCGGCACCACGCGCTCTCGACTTGCCCACTGTTTACGGCCATGGAACCCCAACAACGCGCCATGATTGCCAGGGCGCACAAATACTGCACCAACTGCCTGGCATTGTCCCATCACACGAGCGTGTGTACGTCCCGCGAGCGCTGTCACGTATGTGGGCTCCATCACCACACACTACTCCACCGCGAAACAGGGAGTCGCCAACCCCCGCAGCCGGGGCGCCATCATCGTCAGTCGCGCCGCCGCGAACCACCAAAACGCAGCACTCATCAACACCAACCGGCAGCAGCATCGCCCACACCCCGTTCCCGGCGTAACCGGCGCCCACCGACCGTGTCAGACCGCACCATCCGGTGCACCGCTACCGGTTTACGAACTGCCACGTACAAAACCAAAGTGGGCAAAATCCTAATCAAGGAAGCAGTTCGAGCTCTGACCGAGCTGCAGCACACGTTAGGCGCTTAGTACGCCTAGGCGGGCCAGGATGTTTGCGCGGCGTAGGCTGTCACCCGTCCCATCACCCTCTTGTACATACGTATAGCTATGAATTTATATATATATAACCCGTATCGTGTATTGTATTCGAATATATTGAATTCTATTATATTGAATTACCCCCAAAATCAATGCATGGCATTTACCCTTAAATTCCCTATTGGGAATGCTCATGGCCGTGTGGCAGCCTCCACCGCGCAAAATCCACCAAGTCGAATTCGCCGCACGTACAGGATGGCGATCTGGCATGATCGACATCTGTCAGAAAAACCACCACCGTTTATTATTATATTTTTTCCTGGCTCTTTGTGCGAACAAAATTTTTATACTCTTGCCATTTTTTTTCTATTTAATATTTCTATGCTTTGAGTGCATTTTTTTTTCAAAACAAATTGAAGTGAAATTGCTGTAATTCATTGTAGTGCAGTTAAGCAAAAGCGAACAACTATTGAATTGTAACCAAACGTATAAAGAGCGAAAATCGCTGCTATAGCTGAAACGCAGAAATAAATACTCCTAAGCGAGGAGAATAAATCTGTAAATATATTGATAAAGGTGGTTTTTTCTTTAATGGGAAAGTGGCTAAAATTGTCTCTAATTTCCCCGTAACATTAAAGTGAGCACAATTTCGTGCTAAGCCCTTAAGGTCCATCCATTTAACCATTATTAGCAGCGTGAACGCCGACAATTGGTATCAACACCTGAAGGAAGCGTAGAAAGTTTTACCGAGCATTACATCCTGAGAAAACTCAAATATCGAAGGACACCGCAGCGCCATCACCGGTCATTCCACCAGCACTCAGCACTATCCATACAAGCCGGTGAGTACCATCCTCTAGTTTATCTAGAAATGTTTAATAAACTTTTTTAATAACCGTTTATTAAAAATAATAAATGCATTTATAGATATTTATTAAAAATTTAATACAGGCAATAAAATGTTAATTGTGACTATGTACAATCAATCAATAAATAATTTTTATTAATATAGCGTACGATTTTTGGTTCAGTGTTAGAGCGGCCACCGGTGCAAGCACCAGTGCACTTAGGGCCAAAAGGTAATACTAAAACCGACAGGTCGATTCAGCAAATGTCAGGAATTTCTTAGGTTCCAACTTAGCCAGATCACAAAGATCGTCAAAGAAGGGAGCTCCTAGAGTTTTCTTTCTCTTGCGCCAAAGCGCAGGACAGTGGCACAGAAAATGCTTCACTGTTTCTATCTCCTCTTCATCTTTGCAGCTCCTGCAGTAATAATTATAAGGAGCACCCAGCTGTTGTGCATGCTTCCCGATTGCTATGTGCCCGGTTATAAGTCCAACCCCCAGAGATATGTCCCCCCTTCCAAGAAGAAGGAGACTTCTTGTACGTCTCGCGTCCCATTCAGGCCACACGAGCTTATTATGGTAGCAGGATACGATAATACTCCCGCTTCCCTAAGGAAAATTCGCTTCAGAGTGAGCTTACAGGTAGCGGCGTGCTCAATCCCTTCCAGGACGACGAAAGCGGAACGGATGTGCTCCGTCTTGCAAGTTCGTCAGCCATCTCATTGCCCGGTATATGCGAGTGTCCAGGCACCCATACCAGACTGAGGGAAGTTTGCTCAGCGATCTCGTTAAGAGATTTGCGGCACTTCTCCACTGTCCTGGACTTACATGTGACCGATCCAAGCGCTTTTAGTGCAGCCTGGCTGTCAGAGTAAATACAAATTTTATTATAGCCGTGAACAGCATTCATCAGGCGATCAACGGCCTAATTTAAGGCAGTCACTTCTGCCAGGAAGACGCTACAATGATCGGGTAAGCTAAAGGATAGATTCAACCCTAGTTGATGTGCAAAGACTCCGCTGCACACCTTTTTATCCAGTTTGGAGCCGTCAGTATAAATCTGCAGTCTATCGCTCAGGTCCGGCGGCTTCCTCGACCAATAGTCTCTATCCGGAATAACAACCTCGTACTTCATCTCGAAAAATACTGTCGGAGCGCAATAGTCCGACGAAGGCGAATCCAGATTCTTAAGGATGGCTGCATGGCCAATTATAGAAAAATTAAAAAATAACAATAATTATCATTAGTAAAAAAAATATTTTTCTGATCTTGAGCTCGATCGAATCTTGAATCATTTATCAAAAGGCGATAAAAACAAACACAATTGTTAATAAACCAAGAGCACTTGTGAATGTCAAACAAAGTAATTCACGATAAACAAATCCAGCATTATCAGTGTCTTGCAACAGATGGCGCAACGCTGATTAAATATAGTTGGTAAGAAGGAATAGAAGTACCAATTTATCAGTCAAACAAACCAACGCTCTATTGCTAAATGGTTAGCGCAGCGTGCCTAAAGCGTACTGATGATGAAGGCTTAGCACCATTCGAAATGGATCTATCTGCGCAGCTATGGCAGGTTGTCTGAAAGATTTTCTACTTACTATTCTAAAAGCAAAATACAATTTTTCAATTATAGAAAAATTAAAAAATAATAATAAATATAATTACAAAAAAAATTATTGTTCTGGCCTTGAGCTTGAATCGAACCTTGAAAAGAGATTAGTCTTCATTCGTGCCCATATGGGTACAAATAGTATTGATCTTATCTTTCCTGTTCGGGTATAAATGGTATTAGGATTTTATATGAGAAGAAAATCAAATACAAGCCGAAGAGCTTAGACCAGATCCAACTAGCATGCACGCCCGTATAACATTGCACTGCCGCTGTAACATCTAGCGAACCGACATGGTACATTACAATACCTCTTAAAAATATTACACATCTAACATATTACATTGAGGATTCCCACATACCGTGAGCAAAGATGTTAACACATCAAACATTTCATTTGTAAAAAGTGATGCAAGTCAAAGATTCTTTTTCGAAACATTTCTTTATACGTATAAGGTGTAATGACATGATTTGTTCCACAGATGTGATAGCTCAGTCGGTCCACTAGATTTTTATTTTTAAGTTATTGGATAGATTTTATCGCGGGCTTGGCGGCTAAATCAAAAAAAAAACCGTAACGGATATTTGTCAAAAAAGATCCGAAAAGGATCGAAAAGTTCGTAAAGGTTCGGTGTTAGCAACAGGCCAAATACATAAAATTGGATCTCTATCGTAAACAGCGGTGGGCACCACTACATTTACACGGTTACCAAATTGAGAATGTGTTAGTAAACACGAACGCGTAGCGATCACGAAAGCAAAATCAATTATTTATTTAGTTTGATTTCAATGCTTGAACGGTGAGCATGTGTCACACGCACTCTTTGGTATCTGTTTTAAGCGCGGGTTCGACACTTCCTTACCGTACGACCATCGAAATCAAACTAAAAGAGCTGTCGTTGATTTTCACGAAGTAGCCATTGTGCTATCGCTTCTCGTATACATATATGGTCGTTTACAAGCCAACCTAATAAAACCGCACTGCGTTTTTTTAGCGCACGCAAACAACCGGCGTTTTTTGCAATAACCCAAATAAGCATGCGTTGCGACAATGTAAAGCATGTGTGCAAACGTAAGTAAAGTAAAAGTTAAAGTTAAAGTCAAAGTGAATGTTAAAGTTAAAGCGAAAGTAAAAGTTAAAAATAAAGTTAAAGTGAAAGTTAAAGTTAAAGTTAAAGTTAAAGTTAAAGTTAAAGTTAAATTTAAAGTTAAAGTTAAGGTTAAAGTTAAAGTTAAAGTTAAAGTTTTTTTTTTTTTTGTGTTTCGTGGAAGGAGGAAATGCTTTATGCACTGACCGGGATATTTAAGCCTCACTGCGAAACTCTCCGAGTGTAGGACTCCCTTCTTCCATGAAGGCCTACCCACTAAAACCTAACCTCCCACGGCCCGCGCAAATCCCCGTACCTGGGACCGCGTTTAGCATTACTTCGGGTACGGGTGCGCGCTACGTGAGCTCTATGGCTACTCTCACGCTAATGGGCTAGGCATCCGTCTTCTCGTTTACTGGTAAGTATATGCCTCACATATGTGCTGACCGTATCCCATCTGTCTCTTCGACAGGTCATGTTATTAATGACACTGCCCGGGGATAGGTCGCCAAGTACCTCTTCTACCCTCCTTCGCTGATGGGAGAAGTGCCTGCATTCGAAGAAGGTGTGGCGTACATCGTCTATTTTCCCACAGTACAGGCAGTTCGGGCTATAAACCTTACCCATTCTGTGTAGGTATTTGCGGAAGTAACCGTGTCCCGTTAGAAACTGGGTCAGGTAAAAGTCTACCTCTCCGTGCGGTCGCTTCAACCATGGATTCAGTTCAGGGATTAGTTCCCTAGTCCACTTTCCTACGATGCTGTTGCTCCACTGATCTTGCCAGCGTCGGGTCGATTCTGCTCGCGCCTGCATGGCAACAGCAGCTCTACTTGCTTGCGATCCGTTGTCATATATTGTTTTTCTTTCCTCAACGAGAAGATATATCGGTATGGTTCCCGCAACGACCAGGACAGCTTCAGCTGATACCGTGCGGTAAGCCGAAGATATTCGCAGCGCCCCTCTGCGTTGGACCGAGGTGAGGGCGACTCGGTTCTTCCGGTATTTCATTACGTTCGCCCAGATTTCTGCACCATATAATATTATAGAATCCGAGGCTGATGCAAGCAACTTCCTTGTGCATGGCTTTGGGCCACCTGCGTTTGCAATTAATCTACTCAACTGAGCTATTATGCGCGCAGCTCTTTCGCAGGCCCCTCGTATGTGATCCGAGAAGTTGAGTTTGCTGTCTAACCTCACTCCCAGATATTTCGTTGAAGCGAGTGTTTCTATTGGCTGGTCCCCAACCATCATGTTCCTGGTAGTGGGAATACGTCTCTTTGTGAGGATGACGATCTCCGTTTTGGCTGTTGCTAACTGGAGACCGTGCTCAGCCAACCACCTATTTACATTACGCATGACCTGGTTTAATTTTAGCTGTGCCAGCTCGCAGATTGGTGCTGTTATCACAGCTGCCACGTCGTCTGCAAAGGCAACGAGGAAGGTGCTTTCTAGCATGTCTAATCGAAGAAGACTGTCGTAAGTTATATTCCAGAGATCGGGACCTAGTACCGAACCCTGGGCTGCTCCACCAGTTAGTTTTACCTTTTTTTGACCGTGAGTACTTTCATATATTAGATACCTCTCTCTTAGGTAGTCCCTTAAAATTTCTAACAAATATTGCGGTACTTTGAAAGTGCTTTCTAGTGACTCAAGCATGTCCTCCTACCTAGCTGAGTTAAAAGCGTTTTTGACGTCCAGCGTGACCAGCAACACTATAGGTCTTGCTCTGTGGCACGCTGTCTCAGCTTTCTTGACTGCGTCTATAACTTCTGCTATGGCATCGATTGTGGAGTGCCCCCTCCGAAAACCATGCTGTCTGGGCGACAGTCCTCCGGCGTCCTGTAACGCTCTGGTGAGGCGTTGCTTCAGGAGACTCTCCATCAATTTCCCTGCTGTGTCCAACATACATAGGGGACGGTAGGATGATGGAGAGTTGGGATCTCCTTTCGTTTTTGGAATGAGAACCAGTCGTGCTGTCTTCCATATGGTGGGGAAAGTTCTTTCTTCGAGACATTTGTTGTACATGTGCAACATAAGTTCTGGACAGTTATTTGCAGCTAGTCTAATTGCCTCCGAGGGTATTCCGTCGGGCCCAGATGCTTTCCTAGGTTTCATAGTTCGCACGGCAGTTTTAAGCTCTTCTTCTTGAAATGGTTCCTCGTTGCGATCTTCATGGGTAACGTACCCGCCCTCCCTAGGCAGTTGGGTGGGAAACAGGCCATCCACAATGTTCCTTATTTGGTTCTCGTTCATCAGCTGGTTTGGCGGACGGAACTTCTTCATTACTATCTTATATCCCTGCTCCCAGGCGTCTCGATCCACTTCAACGCAAAGCGCTTTCCAGCACTTAAGCTTGCTTTGCTTAATGGCAGCACTAAGAGCTTTCTTCGCTCCTTTGTACGCTTCCGACTTTTCTAGAGCCTCAGGCCTGCCGCGCGCGCGAGTTGCTAGCCTTCGCATCCTGTGGCATATTTTCCGCAGCTCCGCGATTTCGCTATTCCGCTATAAAGTGAATGTTAAAGTTAAAGTTAAAGTTAAAAAGAAAGTTAAATATTAACTTCACATTTATTCAATAAAAGTAAAAAATTTGTTTTCTTATCGGTCACCACGCTTAAAAAGGTTAAAATAAATAAATGTAAGGCGCGATAACCTCCGAAGAGATCTAAGGCCGAGCTTCTCTTCCAATTTGCGTCGTGCTCCTCTTGATTTTCCCTACAAATTGGCCGGACGGGACCTACATGTTTTTATGCCGACTCCGAACGGCATCTGCAAGGCAGATGAGTTTTCACTGAGAGCTTTTCATGGCAGAAATACACCCGGAGCGCTTGCCAAACACTGCCGAGGGGCGACCCCGCTTAGAAAAATTTTCTTTTAATTGAAAAACCTTATTTCTAAAATTTTGATGTTGCTTTGCCCGGGAGTTGAACCCAGGGCATACGGAGTGATAGGCGGAGCACGCTACCATCACACCACGGTGGCCGCCAGGTTAACTTGAATTAATATCAAAGACAAAACTTGAATTAATATCAAAGAAAACAAAATGTTGCATAAATATTATAATTGCATAAGTTGATAATATGCAATAGCTTTACCGCGGCAGTCCCCGAGTGCCACACGTCCTTTTTTTTTTAGATGCAGTTGTAGACCTCTCTGGATTAAAATTGAAACCTAGTTCTGCGCACCCATTTTAGCGAAGACCAGTATAATCTAAATTTGAAAACTAACCATGTACTAGCGTACCCGGCATAGGTCGTCCTGTCCTCGTATTTTAAAACTGGATTGCCCTACCCCCTATCACTCTCTATATCATCGAACATACTACAACTTTACTAATTTTTCACCAATTTCTCCTTCTTATTCCTTTCATTTCCTTTTACCCTTCAGTTCCACTCCCTTCTCATTGTAACTACCTCCTAATTTCCACTCCCATCTCATTCCCATGCTTACTCCTTCCACTCCCTCTATCTCTCCATCCTAAATTACCTCGTATATGGAATCTATACACCAAATATTGGATACCCCTTCAAATAATAACGGATATATCGCGAATCTACGTTTTGGTTCCACTCCCACTATCACTCGTACTCCCACTTACATGCGTTCTACCTCTCCCACGTAAATTAGTAAACGAAATATAAAGAGAGCAAGCAAACAATAATATTGTCAAAAAAAAAAAAAAAAAAAAAATTAAAAAAAAAAAAATAACGATCACAACTACAAATGTGGAATAAAACAGAAAGATAATAAACAAGTAAATGTGTCTAAGTTCGGGTGTAACCCAACATTATATACTCAGGGTGAGCTTCAATTGTACATTTCCTTTCAGATAAATTACTTTTCGAAGGCAACCACTCTGCCGAATTTTGTTACAATAGGTTTAACGGTTTTTGATTTATGATTAATAATATTTGTAAAATTGATTTTATCACATGTGGGCGGTGCCACCCCCATTTTATAAATTTTTTTCAAATTTTTATCCGGAGGCTCAGTATCAGCCCACATGTCAAATTTCAACATTCTAGGTGCATTATTTACTAAATAATTAGGTTTTTTGTGTTTTCCAAAATGTTATATATATAAAAAGTGGGCGTGGTTATTATCCGATTTCGCTCTTTAAATACCAATCTATTCTGGGTCCAGATAAGCTCGTATACCAAATTTGGTCAAGATATCTCAATATTTACTCAAGTTATCGTGTTAACGGACGGACGGACGAATGGATATGGCTCAATCAAATTTTTTTTCGATACTCATGATTTTGATATATGGAAGTCTATATCTATCTCGATTCCTTTATACTTGTACAACCAACCGTTATCCAATCAAAGTTAATATACTCTGTGTGCAAAGCACGCTGAGTATAAAAATAATGATCAATGGCTCAATATATTGTTGGCTCATCTCATCAGATAATTTTATTTTTTTCATTTCTCTGGCGTAGGGATTGTCAAAAAGAGATGTCAAACTCAAAATGGAACCAACACGTTGACAACATTTTCTTAAAACAAACAAAAACTGCTATGTTTTATGTTTTCATTCCATTCCATTCGCCAACACCAACACGCAGATTTTTACAATCTCAACAAAGGTATTGTTGTTGCTGTAGACATGAGCCAACCATATAGTTAAGCCATGGAATGATCAACAAACTTGATTTAATGTTTAAAAGAAATTTCATTGAAAAAACTGTATTAGCATTGTTACAGTAAGAGTGAGTGTTTAGGCCCGAAGCCTAAATTCTTCTTAATTTGCGCCACCCTAATAGCACCACTTTATCGACCCCTAGTTCGCCCACCTGCATGTATATGTGTACATAGATAGGGTTATGTTGTCCGTACACATATACATGTATGCCGGTACAACTATGTGGGGAAGCTTCCCCTTAAAACCGGAGACTTTTTCCGCGGTTCAACGGTTGTCCTCGACAAGGCAACCGTCTACTTTTCCAGCGATCGTTGAGCGAACTACAACACCGTCCGAGGAGCCCCGCCACATTTTATTACAAAAAGGTAATTATTGTTCAAATTTAATTTTGCACTATAATAAAGAAATTATTATAACGAGGAATATATCTCGCCTCTTTTTTCTTTTCATTTAAATTTAAACCAAACGCAATTGTGGTGCCTCCACTCCCGTGCCGAGTTTGCGACACACCACAATTGTTCATGGTCCTTCTCCCCGAAAAAGGAAACACCGCCTATATAAAGTACAGTCCACGTTACATATCCTGCATCTTTGGATGATCACATTCACTTCTTGGTGATATCAACAATTTTCGAACAAATCTTCCCACATACAATCAACATTTTGGTATAAATCGTGGTGGTATTCTTCAACCGTTTGGTGATATACACAACCCACACACTTCTTCGTGATACCGGCTTTTTACACGTTTGGTGATATATTTTTGGTGGTATTTATACAGTTTTCTTGGTACACAACCTGGGAATTTACAAGCCGCATCAAACAACAAGCAAACCAACTCCAAACTTCACGCAGCTGCTAAGTAAGTTTATATATTTCTTGCCACAATTTTTTTTTTTTTGGTTATAAAAATAAATATTCTGAGTGCCACACGCGTAAGTGATTAAATTTAACCGCGAAACGCCGATGCAGGCGTTCCCAGACTTAGTTTTGGCAGACAAGAGGTTCTACGTCAATGAAGATGTAGACCTCATACTTGGGGGCGATATATATCCCCAAATTATACTAAGCGGTCTAAAAAAGAATGTACTTAATACACTTCTGGCCCAAGAGACAGTGTTCGGTTGGATACTAACCGGTCGTATTGAAACACCGAATCCAACGAAGAGCATCGTGTCATTTTACAACGAGGTCGCGTTGGACAACCAAATAAAAGCCTTTTGGGAGTTGGAAAATGTACCGAAAATTAAATGCCCTAGCGACGATGACAGATATTGTGAAAAATTATATAGAGAAACCACAAAGAGAAATGAGGATGGAAGATATGTCGTTTCACTCCCATTTAGACAGGAATACCCGGAAGAACGAAAATTAGCAGGGTCCCTTAAACGCGCATGCTCGCAATTCTATCGAAATGAAACGCGGTTAACGAAAAATCCGGAGTTAGGGAATGAATACATAAGGGTACTTTCAGAATACCAGACGCTCGGACATATGCACAAAATTAAGGGCACAGTCGCAGCAAATGACCCTGATAATTATTTCCTGCCCCATCACGCCGTGGTAAAGGCGGAAAGCACAACTACTAAAGTCCGGGTCGTTTTCAACGCTTCAAGTCCGACTGCTAATGGTACAAGTCTGAACGACGTTTTGCTCCCAGGCCCGGTACTCCAAGCAGATCTCCCGACTCTCATCATTCGTTGGAGACTTTATCGGTACGTCTTCAACAGTGATATAGAGAAAATGTATAGGCAGATTTGGATGAACGATAATCATACCAAATTTCAACGAATTATTTTTCGAAAAGACATGAACGAACCAATAGGACTCTACGAATTAAAAACGGTAACTTTCGGAGTTAATTGTGCCCCTTATCTTGCTATAAGGACGCTGTTACACTTGGCTGACGATGTACAAAGTTCCCATCCCACAGCATCAAACATACTCCGGGAATGTATGTATGTAGATGACGTCCTCGCAGGAGGACACAACCTCACCTCCACCATTATGGCAAGAAACGAAATTCGACAGGTTTTGCATTCGGCAGGGTTCCCATTACGAAAGTGGACATCAAACTCGGAGGAGGTTCTCAAAGACATCCCGAAATCGGATCTGCTCAGCGAGGACTTCTTAGCCTTTGAAGACACCAGCACAGTGAAAGCATTAGGTATAAGGTGGAACGCACATGCTGACTTATTTTATTTCAAAGCGGGATCACTAGACAACCCTAACATGCCAACAAAAAGAGAGATCCTGTCAGTTATTGCCAAACTCTTTGACCCGTTAGGGTGGCTTGCCCCAATGGTCATAGTGGCAAAAATAATTATGCAAAACATTTGGTTAGAAGGCACAGGGTGGGACGAGCCAGTCTCACCAACGACATTGGAGCGGTGGAACACCTTCACCCAAGATTACCCGGAAATAGATAGGATTCGAATACCACGTTGGGTACAATTCTCACCAGAAGACGAGGTTGAAATCCACGGCTTCTGTGACGCGTCGGAGAAAGCATATGCAGCAGCCGTGTACATGCGCGTCAAAAAGGAGAATAATGTTTATACACACCTACTTATGGCAAAAACCAGAGTCGCACCAGTGAAGACAATCTCCCTCCCACGTCTGGAACTTTGCGGTGCAGTATTGCTCGCAGAGATGATTGACTCAATCTGTAGGAGCGTCAAATTAGGACCCATCACCATTCATCTATGGACTGATTCCAGCATTGTCCTCGCATGGCTACGGAAACCGCCTTGTTCCTGGTCAACCTTCGTCGCACACCGCATCACGAAGATCATCGACATGGTCGGAAGCAAGGACTGGCTACATGTGGATTCAGAATCAAATCCAGCGGATTTAGGAAGCAGAGGCCTACCAGCGGGTGAATTAGTCAACAACTCGTTGTGGTGGCAGGGACCATCTTGGTTACAAGAGGACAAGATCCAATGGCCAGTACAGGAAACGGACTACCATACATCATATGAGGAGAAGAAAGTGAAAGCACAGTCGTATGCCGTCACACAGGCTGAACAAGAAGATATACTCGATCGTTTTTCAGACTTGCCACGAGCTCTAAGAGTCCTATCCTACGTTAGGAGATTTATAAAAAGAACGCATCCTAAAACAAAAACGGTATGCCACGAAAAGTCGAGCACAATCTCAGCCGATGAGATTAAGGCAACGACTCAAGCACTAATAAAAGTATGTCAGAAAATATCCTACGGTACAGAATACTTGCAATTAAAAAATAGGGAACCTATTGATCGGAAAAGTGAAATCCTGTCACTCAACCCATACATCGACAAAGATGATATTATCAGAACGGGGGGGCGTCTAGGAGCCTCAAAAGACATGTCGTACAACGAGCGTCATCCGATCATCTTGCCTTACAATTGCAAGCTGTCTCGCCTTGCAGTCATGATGATTCATCATGATTCCCTTCATGGCGAGAACCAACTTATGCTCCGCCTTATTCGAACCCAGTATTGGATTCCGAAGGTCAAGACAATGATCAGAGCCATCATCCACAATTGCAAAACCTGCATTCTTCACACGAAGCAGGCGCAGTCCCAACTTATGGGTACCCTTCCCTGCGAACGTACTACTTTTACTCGCGCGTTCACCAATACCGGGGTAGATTTCGCGGGGCCTTTCGACATAAAAAGCTACCGCGGTAGGGGATGTCGACTGTCCAAAGGCTACGTATGCCTATTTGTTTGTTTCTCCACTAAGGCCATCCACCTAGAGGCCACTAGTGACCTGAGCACCCCATGCTTCCTCGCAGCCTTTTCGCGGTTTATCGCGAGAAGAGGATGTCCAAAAAACATCTACTCCGACAATGGTACGAACTTTGTCGGAGCTTCCCGATCTCTACGATCGGAATTCAAAGCCTTCCTGGCAGAAAGCCGAGACAAAACAGTCTCCAAGTATAGCCATCAAGCATTAACTTGGCATTTTATTCCCGCCGGCGCTCCGCATATGGGCGGCCTGTGGGAAGCGGGAGTGAAGAGCTTCAAAAGCCACTTCAAAAAGGTCTCTTCTCTCCATAAATATACCATGGAGGAGTTCCAAACCCTTCTGTGCCGGATCGAGGCATGCCTAAATTCACGGCCTCTCAGCCCGGCGTCCAATGACCCAACGGACCTGGAGCCACTCACCCCAGGACATTTCCTCACCGGCAGCCATCTTCTGGCGCCGCCAGAACCGGATGCGAACGAAAGCCCTGCCTCCATGCTAAATAGATGGCAGAAGCTCAAGGCCCTCCATCAAACCTTCTGCCGGCGATGGAAAACCGAATATTTATCCGAACTCCAAAAACGAGTGAAGCGGAAGCATCCCAAGGAAAATATAAAAGTGGGAGATCTCGCTGTCCTCAAAGAGGACAATTTATCTCCCAACGAATGGAGGTTAGGTAGAGTCGTCAACGTACACCCCGGCGAAGATAACCGAGTACGTGTAGTCGACCTCATAACCGAGAAGGGTCAAGTCAGACGACCTCTGGTCAAACTGATCCTTCTTCCCATGGAGACAGACTGTGAGAGGACTACGAGCTCCTCTTAACAATCCCTCCGGCTTCCACATACCTCCTTAAAAAAAAAAAAAATATCAAACGAGTCGGCCAAGTCTGAAATAATTAAATAAAAGCGATCTTTTAAAACACTGTCTCCATTTTTTTGTTAAAAGGATTAATTTGTTTTTAGTTTGGTAGGGATAATTTGTTGAGAAAATGGAAAATTATATCCGATCAGCTGAGTTAATCTCAGAGTTTGAACAGCAGTACAGCCTTATTCCAGAGGAAAGTCATAATAAGCACACTCTTGCGATACAGCAAGAAGAGTTGCGTGCCTTATGGAAGAAGGTTAAGTCTGTGTTTGACTCACTGATGGGATCAGAAGATGTCGACGCAAATGATGTGTTGGCCATCAGGAAAAAACACATATCTACCTACGCAATATATATGCGATGCTTATCCACAATATCTGCTGAGGCAGAGAAATTTAGAAAAGTAGAAAATAGCGCTATCTCTGAGCAAGCACCCCCAGCCGCACCTCGCGGGCATAAGATCCGCCTCCCTCCTTGCGACACGGAGATTTTCAAAGGTGACTATTTATCATGGCCAACCTTTCGCGATCTGTTTACGGCCATATACATAAATAATTCCGACCTACAGGGGGTGGAAAAACTGTTCCATCTGAACAACAAGACACAGGGCGAGGCCAAGGATATTGTAAAAAAATGCCCTCTGACAAATGATGGATTCGATATGGCCTGGAAAAACCTGTGCGAAAGGTATGAAAACAAGCGTATATTAGTCAACACGCAATTGCAAATTCTTTTTAATTTAAAGAAGGTAGAGAGTGAGTGTGGGAGCGCGTTAAAGAAACTACATAGCGATATAAACAATTGTCTATCATCCCTCAAGTGTCACAAAATCGACACATCCAATTGGGATGCAATACTAACATATTTGTGTTCGACAAAGTTACCGGAAAGTACCCTGGCTCTATGGGAACAAAGCATAGACCACAAAATGGACATATCTAAATGGGAAGATATGGACAAATTTCTATCAAATAGGTTTCAGACACTGGAAACAGTGTCTAGCTTCACTGGCACTAACGCCCAAAAGGGACAAAAGCCATCAAATACTCGGCATACAACCGAAACCCCCATAAAAAGACTTGGTGCCTTCCAAACGAAGGTATCAAAACCTACCTCAAAATCAACTTCAAGGGTTTTTTGTAAAATGTGCAAAGCTGAACACAGGTTACGGAATTGTCCCCGATTCTGTGATCTGACCCCAGTGGAGAGAATCAACTTCATCAAATCCACGGGGGGATGCCTGAACTGCTTATCCCCAGGACACACAGTGACGAGGTGCACCAGTTCGTACAACTGTGCCAAATGCCACTCTCGTCACCACACGCTCCTGCATGCGGATACAGTTCAGCAACCTACGAGGCGCAATCCATTCAAAGACGCGGATAATATCCCGTCGACTTCAGCACAAGCACAAAGAAGACAGGAATCGGGGCAACCAAATTCTTCTGCGAACCAGAATGTAAAATCCTGTCATGCTAATTCCAGCACAGGCGTGCTATTAGGAACTGCTCGCGTACACATTCATCATAATGGTACCGACTTCTCCGCGCGGGCATTAATTGATTCAGGGTCTGAATGCTCTTTCATGACAGAAAGACTAAAACGCAGAATCAATTTGCCGGCAAGGAAAATGCATGCCCAAGTTTCAGGCATCACCAACGCAGTATCTGCTCAAGTAAAAGAGGCATCCACCATCGAGCTACGTTCACCAGAGGACCCATGCTTTAGCTTGACTACTCCTGTTCTAATTTTAGCCAAATTAACTGGGAATCTGCCATCCTGCCATATCGAAACAAAGAAAGTTGTTGGTTTTCAGCACCAACAACACAAATAACAACGACTCGCAAGATCCCACATTATACACTCTCTACCCGGTTCGGTACCAAAATGTGAGTACCAAGCAACTTAAATGTCAATTTTTCTGCAGCACTAGTATGCCTGACTAGCTGAAGCGCTACCGGATGACACAAAATTAAACAGAATAAGGCACTAATGACCCAGGCACATAACGTGTGGGGAAAGAAGCAACGCACATAACGTACGCGAGATGAATATATTCTCGTAGGCATTTAGACATGTTTTCACCCTACTCACGCGCGAAATTTCAAAAGCGCCGATTATAGAATTGGGGCTTACTCGCCGCCGAACGCGTAACCTAGTCATAATAAATCAACAAGCTCCCTTTATTTTTTTATTCCATCTTCTCTAAATAGAATGACTCGTTACGCTTCGCTACGAAAGAGGACCGAGCGCCAGGCCGCTCGTTATCCAAAGCCGTGCCACTTATGCGACGCGAAACACCCAATCAGGTCATGCCCAATATACCGCGCGAAGTCCCCGCTGCAACGACTGCGCGAAATTATAAAGGCCAAGTACTGCCAAAATTGCCTTTCAATGGTACATCGTGCACGAGACTGCACGAGTCAGGGCAGGTGCCGAAGATGTGGTAGCAACCATCATACCACGCTGCACCTGTCGATGGAGGACTTGTCGTCCGAGCCAGAGTAGCCATTGGGCGAAGGATTGGGCCGGCTATAGTGCGGGCCGGCATGACTCCGTTCCGGAAGGAACTGTTGTGTGGTAGCTGGCGCGGCCGAGTGGCCAGTCTACCGTCTCGGTTTTCTTCGTGGAGGTGTCGTACAGTGCGTAGCTGGCGCGGCCGAGGGGCCAGTCTACGCTCGCGCTTCTCTCGGTTTATTCGTGGGCGTCGTCTCGTAGGTGGGCGGAAAGGCCGTGAAAAAAAAATCAATAAAAATCAACCTCGTCTTTACATTTGCCAGAAATCTTCCCACTCACTCGTTTTCCCGAAACGAGGCCAACCAACAACCTAACGCAGATCCGATATCCGCCACATAGAACCGAAAGGGACTCAGCCCATTTTATTCTTAATCTTACAACCCAAATTCACTCGCTCACCCAGAGCGAGGAGACCGGAAAAGCCTACCGCAGACGAGAAAAGCCATCTGCCCCAGACATTACCATTATTAAATGAGTTAGAGTTTTACAAACTTCAATTAACTCAACCCGAATTTGTAAGAATGCGATGAAAACTCCCAAAACTTTCAAATATTCTTAAAACGTTAAGCCTTCAGCTTCATAACTCATTAATTTTTTAGTGCAAGGGATAAGGATATAAAACCGCATGCAGCGTTGAATAAATTTAAGCAAAATTTTGCAGATGGCTCTATACTCTATCTATATAGAGGGAAATCTAAAATAATGCAAAATTCTTTACAAAAAAAATGAGAATCTTGGGTTTTTAGTCCTTGAGCATTGGGTGTTATTAAGTCACCAAATTCCAATTAACGAAGATTTTTGCAAACTGCCAAAGAAGTATACATCCAACTTACCGTGCACATATTTGGGTGTAAGGAAGCTTGCCCTTGCTTTATGTTGTGGCCGCGGCACTGAGTCCAACGTCAATATATGCGCCATATTCTCCTTTTTCAATGTTTCCATACGTGTCGCTGAAGTGAGAAAACCTAAAGGAAAGCGGGAGCAATTTACTATTATACCCATATATTAATTACTAGGCAAGCTTACCTAAGTAGAGTCGTGGTTCGATCTCATCTAGACCCACTGACCCGCCATCAAAAGTATCCCGTCGTTCTGGTCGACATTTGTATTAGCGCCAACGCTATAATTTTCGATATCATTCGATGCGGCTTACAATGCATTTTCGTCAATGGCTGCATTCGTAACAATAACTGCATCTTTCTCCTTGCATATTATATCATAGCGCGCACTGATTGGACATTATTCGTTGCGTACACGCACTGCGCGTTGCTTACCAGCGAGACGATTTGAATGACGACTGCGCCCAGTTTGTTGATGTATTTCCTCCACCTGCTGGTGATGCTGCTCCGCCGGCTAATGTATTACCTGTCGATGTGGGGGACGTTAGGGGTATATGATTGTTTTTTGTTGGCTTCGTTTATGGATGATGTGTCTATTTTATTAGTCAGATTTTAATTTTACTACTTTCACTACTCGTTTCATGTATATCACAAGCACCAAAACTACAATCATCTGTGATATTATCACATGATGTGTTTGGAATCATGTGCTGATGTGATATCATCATATGATGTTTTTTTTGGCGAAAACCCAATCACCAACAGTTAGCCAACAACATTATTTTGTTGCGCGGCGCATGCAATGAAAACGGGCAAATTGGTATACAAAACAGGCATGGCATGATTAGTATATGCAATCAGCAGCAAACACAAATTCCATATTGCAATGAAAATATTGCGGATTTTATCCGATAGACACAATTTTTTGCTAGCAAACTTGCAGATGAAAGCAATTCTAGCTAGACCTGAAGCGCAATATCTGCTATTGGGGTTAGCAAAGGATGAAATCTCCGCACATGGCTTATTAGTACAACTCCCTAATCCGCGTCTGCCACACGATATCACGGCGTACCGCCACATTTTCATCGTCATACAGCACCAGCTTACTAAACAGACGGTAGCCTACATATACATACACCAAAGCAAATGAGGTTGCTGCATTGAATGAAAAATATCAAAGTGGTTGCTGCTGCTGCTGTTGCATTGAGGTGACAGTGCTTGGGGTTCTTTTTGTTCTTGTAGTTGGTTTTTGAGTCTCCAAGACCTTCTTTGAGTGATTTGTAAATTTGTAGTTGTGGCTCCGGTTTCCAATTGTAAATCTGTGTTAATATCTTCGATGGTGCAGGAGGTCTAATAAAGCTAAAAATGTAGACATTCACAAAAGTTGCCATCCCAAAATGGACAGTCGAAGCGATCCATTATTCCACCATGTCCATGTCATCAAGGTCCTTTATTTTGAAATCACGTTCGAATCCTGAGGCGAAGAAACCACCAAATGGTCCAATAATTGAACTGAATAAGCTCAATGCAACTGAGTGCCACACAAATGCATATGCTTATAGATTTACCCATACCAAACATACTTTAGCTGTAATTTTGTGAATAAATAACTTGGCTGACAAACCATGTTCATGCGTCCCAATTCCTCCGAATAAAATTGGACATACAAAGTATTGACAATGGCAAAGGAAATAGGAAAAGATAATTCCAAAAATTACTGCAGCAAAACCACCACCAATAAAACCTTCCCATGTTTTCTTTGGTCTTAGTTTAATTACACCGGAAATATAAACCAAATAAGTCCTTCAAGAATAGTTTGTATTATTAAATAACCCTGTGTAACCACGATCAGCAACGAGACATGAGTCCAAGCGAACAAACTGAACTGATTCATATAATACTTTTTCACCAGACTCAGCACAAACCATACAAACCCAATGCAACATAACGCAAAGGACAGGAAGCAATGATAAATTACCAAAACTTTAAATATTCCACACGATTTATGACTACACCAAAATAGTCGACTAAGTTTTCACCATAGAAGAAGAGTTGAACGTTAGAAGAACATACCAGGACAAAACTGCGGAACCATGGTAGACCATGTATGCGATAAACTTGATAGCCAATGGAAATCACATCTGGTTAACATTTAACTTGTACAAGGAGCGTCGTTATCATAGGTGCTAACGGACCTCCGTATATTATAAATGCAAAGCCGCATATCATAATCCATGTAAATATGCCACGAATAACGTAGTTCTTCCACCTGTCTGGAAGACCTTTCAACGCTGAATCCAAAATTTCAGGAATTTTGTCCATTCCTTAAGGACTCGTTTTTGATAGCTCATCTACAACTTCTTCATGATAAATCTGCTGCAGAATTATGTTTGTCACCCTCCCCAGATGTTTCTCCAGCATCATCGCTGGCATCCGTCTCGCCTTTCCTACGACGAATATCAGAATAAGTTGGGTCTCAACAGCAATGAACTAATCAAATCAGTTCAATTAAATTAATTTTTACAGTTTACACTAATCGGTTTTCAGTGCATTTATAATTTAATATTGTTATTTTGTATTTTTGTATCCCAATTAAGATGCTTCATTACGAAACCATATGAAAAGGGCGAGCTTTTTAACATGTTCAGCAATGTTGCTTCGGAAACACCAGTAATTTATTATTGTGCATAAGGTTTGGAATACTAATGAATCTAAATCCTTAAAACGATCGGGTAATGTCGATTCACTGCGGTACAAAAGGCGAACTTTTAACCCTTTTTCCAAAGCGTAATCAACAACACATTGACCGGTCATGCCGGCGCCTCCGATAATAGCAAGGCGAAGCATAATGGAAGTTTTATTTTCGTGTGAATTGTAAGCCGCACAAGGGAAAACTGTTATCTTCACAATTTACGAATGTGAAGAGATAGTGTACTCATCAAGAATTACATATATGATGTATAAAGTTTATTGTGTTTGCTTGAATCGCCCTACGTCCAATACAACTTGACAGGCAAGCAAAGTGCGATTCTATGTAGACAGAAAATATATTCCAATTTGTAATTTACTGAAATTGAGGTGTAAAAATGAGCTCACACATGAGCACCGACCTTATCACCAGGTTACAAAATAGGTACATCGTTGATGATTTCAATAGTACCCTTCGAAATCTTGGTGGGAATCGATAAGGCTTGGAAGAAAGATGTTTTCTGTGTGCAATCCACGGTGTCCGGGCCCATATCCCCCTGAAAAATAAAATAAATAACATAATGTAAATTTTATTATGAATTAAATTATCAAATGCAATTAAAATTCACTTACCATGTCCACAATGACCACCGAACATCGTACTCCAACCAGCGTAAAAAATGAAAATAATGAAGCAATCTACCGTTTGCTTCAATTCTGTGGAATTTACGTTATATATATGTACATAGGTATGTATCAATGTTCGCGAGTATTGTTTCGTTTTTGCCTTTGCCGTTGGTATGCTTATACCAGTGCGCGGACTCTAAATAATGAAAAGGTTGGTAGTGGTAGGTTTTTCCAATGTGCCAAAAATACTGCCATAAAACCACCGACATGTTCTCTTACTTTAAACTTTATTTTTCGTTCAGAATTGTGCACACAAACTGATGAAAATAGAGCAGGAATATATATGCGTGCGCATTCACTACATTCATTTAATAAGCAACTTTATTTCTTGTCTTTGAAGTCTGTTTACAAATGTTTCAAAATGTGATTGGATTGGTCAGCATCACCCCTTAATGTTATTTTGGGTGGGCGCGACAATTCAATACCAAATTATTACAATATTTGGTTTTAATGCGAAGATATTGAAATGGTGTTAGATTTTTTGAGTTTGGTGGTAGGAGTAGCAGGTATGAAAAATGGGTCAAAAAGGTTGGTCAATCTACCAATGCGGTAAAGTCCGCGCACTGACTGCCCATATACTTATACCAACGAATGTACATATATATGCCGAGTTTTAAATGTACATCATATTAGGGATGCATAAAAAGATGCAAACGGGTACCCAAAAACCCGTTTCTGGCAAATCGGCATCGGAACCAACTACACTTCTGGAACCGTGCCTTTTAGTAAAGACCATCAATAAAACAGGACTAAAAGCGTAATTGGGAAAAGCTGAACAAATAATCGAAGGGCAATACAAAAGAATGGCTCATTCGACAAATTTTACGCCTAGTCCAAAACGAAGATTTTTCATTTTTTTTCTTATATGGCATAAAATTTTGCTGACCAAACATTTTTTTTGTGGCGGGCAGGAAAGTTGTTGGTTTTCAGCACCAACAACACAAATAACAACGACTCGCAAGATCCCACATTATACACTCTCTACCCGGTTCGGTACCAAAATGTGAGTACCAAGCAACTTAAATGTCAATTTTTCTGCAGCACTAGTATGCCTGACTAGCTGAAGCGCTACCGGATGACACAAAATTAAACAGAATAAGGCACTAATGACCCAGGCACATAACGTGTGGGGAAAGAAGCAACGCACATAACGTACGCGAGATGAATATATTCTCGTAGGCATTTAGACATGTTTTCACCCTACTCACGCGCGAAATTTCAAAAGCGCCGAATATAGAATTGGGGCTTACTCGCCGCCGAACGCGTAACCTAGTCATAATAAATCAACAAGCTCCCTTTATTTTTTTATTCCATCTTCTCTAAATAGAATGACTCGTTACGCTTCGCTACGAAAGAGGACCGAGCGCCAGGCCGCTCGTTATCCAAAGCCGTGCCACTTATGCGACGCGAAACACCCAATCAGGTCATGCCCAATATACCGCGCGAAGTCCCCGCTGCAACGACTGCGCGAAATTATAAAGGCCAAGTACTGCCAAAATTGCCTTTCAATGGTACATCGTGCACGAGACTGCACGAGTCAGGGCAGGTGCCGAAGATGTGGTAGCAACCATCATACCACGCTGCACCTGTCGATGGAGGACTTGTCGTCCGAGCCAGAGCCACCGAAGAGCTGGAACCAGCTGGTCATGGAAGAAGAGGAAGAAGGGTATGAGCGGATGCCCACTATGCAAGAGGTGGACGACGGGACGATGGATGAGGCGCTGTCTCTCCACGCGTCCGAGTCGGCCTTTACCGACGAGCAACTGTTACCATCCGGGAGTGGAGCAGGCACCCATATAGCACAACCAAACAGTAGGGGATCGGACCCACGGCCGTTCCGACCCCTACTAGCCCACGAGCGACGAGAAAAGAGTGGAGCGGAATCACGGCCTTTCCGCCCACCTACGAGACGACGCCCACGAATAAACCGAGAGAAGCGCGAGCGTAGACTGGCCCCTCGGCCGCGCCAGCTACGCACTGTACGACACCTCCACGAAGAAAACCGAGACGGTAGACTGGCCACTCGGCCGCGCCAGCTACCACACAACAGTTCCTTCCGGAACGGAGTCATGCCGGCCCGCACTATAGCCGGCCCAATCCTTCGCCCAATGGCTACTCTGGCGCCGACTGCGGTTGTGAAGGTGGAAGCCGGGGGGCGTTTACATCTCATCCGGGCACTCATTGATGCATGTTCCCCCCGCACAACAATCGACCGCAGGCTGGCGCGAGAGTTAGCACTGCCGACGACCAACGCCGCCGGCGAAACCGGCTGTTTTATCAGATTTAGGGGCAAATATGGACAGAGCAAGACGGTGACGACTCACGCAGTCTGCGTCCATGAGTTTAGGCGCGTCAGCCCAACTTATAGCGTCGACCCCAGCGTCGCAGCTCCTTACGAACACATTCGTCTGGCAGATCCACAATTCTACGCATCAACACCAATCCGCCTCGTTCTGGGCGGCGACGTTTACGCGGAAATAATTACACCGGGCACGTTACCGCCGTCGTTTGGCTCGCTCCTTGCCCAAAGCACTATCTTTGGATGGGTGCTCTCGGGGACCCACCCAATCTAACACGTCTTTACGTTACGTAGTTTTAAGCTTTATATATATGTGAATAACATCTTTCCTTTTCACACAATAAATGGATTTCTGTAGTAACTGGCAAGAAATATATGATGCGTGTTCTTTACTTTACCATTCCTTTATCTCGTCCTAGCTACAGGTACCGGCGAAGGCAAGGAGGATGCCGTCGCGCCATCCGGCGTTCATCGTTCTTTTACTTTACCATTCCTTTATCTCGTCCTAGCTACAGATAACGGCGAAGGCAAGGAGGATGCCGTCGCGCCATCCGGCACGCATCGTTTAATTTTAGTATCTAGGTTTAAGACAAATCGTGGTCGGGGACGCTCGGGCGGAATCTGGGCTGTTGCGTACCGCAAGGGGGCCGGCATGTTTAGGCCCGAAGCCTAAATTCTTCTTAATTTGCGCCACCCTAATAGCACCACTTTATCGACCCCTAGTTCGCCCACCTGCATGTATATGTGTACATAGATAGGGTTATGTTGTCCGTACACATATACATGTATGCCGGTACAACTATGTGGGGAAGCTTCCCCTTAAAACCGGAGACTTTTTCCGCGGTTCAACGGTTGTCCTCGACAAGGCAACCGTCTACTTTTCCAGCGATCGTTGAGCGAACTACAACACCGTCCGAGGAGCCCCGCCACATTTTATTACAAAAAGGTAATTATTGTTCAAATTTAATTTTGCACTATAATAAAGAAATTATTATAACGAGGAATATATCTCGCCTCTTTTTTCTTTTCATTTAAATTTAAACCAAACGCAATTGTGGTGCCTCCACTCCCGTGCCGAGTTTGCGACACACCACAATTGTTCAGTGAGGACGATGATTGGCCCGTTGGCCTAACTGCAACAAAAGTGTTCATCAGCATAAGTTCATTGTGTAGTATTCGACTTTACGATGCACATTGCCAAACACAAAGTAATAAAACACTCGAATTGTTTTTGTGTATTGTGTTTGTCAACACACTACACAGAACTCTTAGTGTGCATTGAAATACACAAGACATACCAGAAGTTTGTTTTACCGGCCGGACTGAAAACCCCTATCAAAAACCAGGACCTATGTTATAAAATAACTCACTCCTTTTGGCAAATACTAGAAGCTTCATAGGACTTAAGCCACTTACTGCTTCTTGATCTGACAGCTGTATCACTCCTAATAGCTGGAGTCTTAGCCTGGCAAGCACGAGCACAGAACATGCTAGATCGTTTCCTCCTCCAGCCCGCACTTTCTACATCTGCTGTCACTGACCAAGCCTAATTTAAAGGCATGTAACGCCAGAAGGCAGTGCCCAGTCGGAATACCCGTCATAAGTCTACCGTCCTCTCTTTTTAATTATAAAAGCAACTTTGTTAGTCTAAGGTTGTGTTTGCGCCAAATCCGCGCGCGCTGAGTCCAGAAACCATTCCTCACGATGAGAGCCACGGTTCCTAGATCAGCGCCGCGTCAAACGAACCCTCCTCAAGGATTAGGAGTAGTTCGCTCGACCCCACTTTACTGTGTTGGAGGTTTATCTATAAGACTCGCAGCACCATTGGGCTGTTTGTCCCCCTCCGGTACATTCGTCCTGACGTCTTTGTCCACCCTTGGCTGTTTGGTTAAACGTTTCCGAGGCCCTTTCAGCCTCAAATGCAATTGGTATCCTCGGGACTTCTTTTCTCGGGTCGTAAATGCTGTGCCGGGTGTTCCTCTGTGCGACACGTAGCACCATTTGGCTATTGGTCCTCTTCGTTTTGACGTCGGCTACCTCCACCTGTCGGCTTTCTCTTAGGATTTTGAGGTCCTTTTTGACTTCGCCAAATTCTAACATGTTAGGATTGTTATTCTTCTTTTCCTGAGTCGCATGTAAGTTTGGCTTGTACCCCAGAACATTTTGCCAAGCTGCATGTACAATATATCCTCCGCCTGCTTGTTTATTTGGAAGATGTAGAACTGACCATCCTCCGTAGGCCGAGACCTCCGACTTCATCACGTATGGTATCCACACCTTAACTTTTGGTACCGTGGGAATTTGTACTTTATCCACCACCTCAAACCACGCGTTCGTGTCTTGCCTTTGGAGGTTTGGAACCACTTCATCGAGCCACCGCAACCTCGCGATACTATCGCACGCTATATCTTCACGCCATCATCTTCGCTATTGGGGCCGCTTCCCGAGGTGGCCCGGTATCGGGAAAGCTCCGGTCGAATACAGCCGAATTTATCCCCTGGCTGCAAATCGCCCAATAGGCACCGTCCACATAACACCCTGGACTAATTAAGTGTACCAATTCACGCTGGTCGGTCTTATATAGAGTTGGTGGCAAAAAATACTTCCAGTAGAGATATCAACGTGAAACTTTGGTCACGGCTTTACAAATATGTGGGAATTATTTTTTCATAAAATTGGTGCGGGTGATACCTTCATACCGACCCACAACCATCCATTTTCACCGCATGCGTACAAAAAACAAAGAAAGAAATCGTTTGGTCTTTTTAAATTTCTATCGCCAATGCAATGTTTAATATGATTAAATAAAGATATTAAAGTTATTAAAAGATCTTGCATACACAACAATAACAAAACAACAAACACACACAAAAGTTTACATTTGCATATCGTCGACTGGATAAAATATTGTCGTATGTTACATGTAAGTACATATAACATACGATAATAATTTATCAGTGTGACGCTATCAGATAACTGTCGCAAAACATAGTTCGTGGCAGAAAGTGGAAGCTGATATTAACACCTTAGAATCTCAAAATTTTGACTAATAATACGATATAAGACCCAACGTGAGGATCGGTGAGGCACATAACTAAAACTATAGCTGAAATTAAAATATTTGTACAAACAAACACTAATAAAGGGCACTGGTGAAATTTTAAATAACAAAAAAGAACACTACAAGCTAAAGACATTAAAATTATTTCAAAATGAAGTAAATATCTTAGAATTCAATATTAATTTTTACTTATATCAATACAATGATAATTTTTGTATTTTTTAATAGCTTAACTTGCACTTTATTTTTAACTTGCTCACACTCCAAAAACTATCTAATACCATAACCTCACTTTTGAAGCTATTCTTAAAGAGTACAATTCGAATACAAAAAACACGAATATACCTTTCAAAAGGCTGTTCTAATAAGAGATACTAACGACACATTTGGCGACAAACTTTTAGCTTTGATTTTTTTATTTTTGGCATATGGAACCGACCACTGTGCATTTGTACTTTTCTGTATTTATTCACTCATAAAATAATTAAAAACAAATTTTTAAGTTAAGCGGTTTTATTGAAAACAATACTTATCTGAAGTAATAATAATACTAAAAGCTAGAAAATAATGAGGCAGGTCCTAGGTACTAGTCATCACACTCCTCATCAATCTAGGGCGTTGATCAGACAATTAAATAAAAGCGTTGTGCACATGAAATTACTAAAAATGTGAAGCGTAGCATAACCTTATCTTAAGCATAAGCATAACCTGGTCTTGTATACCTTTTCATAGGTATCTTTCTCTTCTTGTATGTATTATGTGTTCCAAATATGAACCAAATCGGACCACAAACACGATTTTTTGAATATCTCGATCCTTGCCCACCTAGCGGCGAATTTTTTCATAGGTCGCTTTCTATTCCTGTATGTATTACTAGCAGACCCGGCAGACGTTGTTCTGCGCTAAATTTGGTCTACTTGCACCCATCTTAATAAGCGTTTTCCGTCTAACTCTGCCTCCCTCCTCTTATGTTTTTCTTAATCCTTTTATTCACTCCTCCCTCCGTCTTTTTCGATTCATCTATCTCTATTTCGTCTCACTCTATCTCTTTCTCAGTCTCCTTCTCCTTCCCTCTTTTCGCTTCTGTCAAGTTCTTCTCATTCTTCTTCATCCCTTATTGCGTGTCCCAGAGGGTGGTATGTATTTTGTTCGAATCCTATTCCGAATCCCAGTCCAACTCCGTGTCTCAACCCCAGTCCTAGTCCTAATCCCAGTCCCAGTCCGCGTCTGGTCTATTTACCGGAAAAAAGGATCGTAAATACTAATATAGGTAAATTAATACACCAAATTTCAGGCAAATCGAATAGGACGTACATATGTATATAGGTATGTGGGTATTATTAATTTATGTCTTTATTTCGGCTTCGCATGCTTATTTATCAGTTTTGCCAGGTTGATGCGACTAAATCGAATATCACAATGAAAATTACTTTAAAGTTCTCAGCAACAGCTTTCATTTGTTATCCATATTCTACAAACATATTCTAGGGGTACCCGGGTCCACGTTTTGTCCTGTATCTGGAGACCGTAGTCACCAATAGGTATGAAAGCTACCCTGTACTAAAGCACTCATCAACAGCTTTCATTTCATATCCATATTGTATAAACACATTCTAGGGGTGCCCGGGTCCACGTTTTGGCCTATATCTCGAGACCCTAGTCACCAATAGGTATGTAAACTACCCTGTACTAAAGCACTCATCAACAGCTTTCATTTGATATCCATATTGTATAAACACATTCTAGGGGTGCCCGGGTCCACGTTTTGGCTATATCTCGAGTATGCTATGTCCGTTCCCTGGTTCTAAGCTACTTTCCACCAATTTTCAGCCAATTCGGTTCATCCGTTCTTGAGTAATGCGTAGTGTGACTAACATCACTTTCTTTTTTATATATAGATGTGTTCCAAATATGAACCAAATCGGACCACAAATACGATTTTTTGAAATATTTAGATCCATGCGCCACCTATCGGAGTTTTTTCTTATTATTGCATTGCCATCGGGTTCTGAACTACATTCCATGTTTCAAGCTTGTAGCTTAACGGGAAGTTACTTAAATTTCAATTACAAAATTCGTGCAGGCCAGCCAACCAGACAACCAGCCTGTCAAGTCAAGCTAAATAAACCCGTTTAAAAATACAGTCTTACTAAGAAATATTGACATATCAATTTGATAACGCAATTCAACTGTGCAAATATACATACATATGTGATCCGGTCTATGAAAAGGTGGCTTATGACTCAAAAAAGAAACAGCTGTTAAACACAAACAATGCATTTCTTCAGTTTCTTAATAGTTTTTCTTTTGCATTATTTTTTTTGAGTCATAAGCCACCTTTTCATAGGCCGGGTCGCATATATATAAACAAACAATTACTAGGAAATTTTCTTATGAAAAAGTATAGCAAAATGTTTTGTCAAAGCCACGTTCATTTTATTTCGCTGGAATATGCGTAAATATGAATCTGTTTGTTTAACTAATTAAAAATTTCCATTATAGTTATTAACTAAATAGGCTTATTTGGCTCCTATAACAGAAAATTTATATTGGAGATAACAATTCTATTCGCGCAAATCGCCTTTTTAGTTAATTCTTTTCTGTGCACAACAAAATCTCCAAAATTACAAAACCACATGAAATCGTTTACCTTTTTTTGAAAAAATCACTTGACAGCTTTCGACAACTATCCCGGCATTTTTGGACATGTATTATCAATCAAACCTCCTGGTAAATTATTACTTCCATGGAATATTTATATCTATATTTAATACTTAAATGAAGATGGATAGGATGATATTTTTACTCAAATTATACTTAAATATTAAAACACAAGAATCTATTAATGCGGAATAATCAGATTTCACTGATTTTGCATATGTGGAGCCAAGTAACCCTCGCACATTTGAAAATTACGTAATTTTCTTTGCATCCCCTCTCCCCTTAACAACGTTTCCCTAAGTCGTCAGTATTTTGGTTCATCCAGACATCTAATATCCCAACTTTCACATTTATAATATACGTATGCACAGTTCATGGTTTATATAGATGTTAGTATAAAAGATTGTGTGTTCTGGTTACTTACGGGACAATTTCGGCATCATTCCGGGACCATTTCCGTACTGCGGAGATTAAGTCAAGACAGTTTTGGATATTTTTTAGAATGAAATTGGAACTATTTGGGCCAGTTCGAAACCGTGTACGGAATATTTTCGGAACTACTTTAGAATACCTCAGGATTATATCGGGATTGTGCTCGGAATCGTTTTAGAACTGTTTATAGATTAGATACTTTGAGATTATTAAACTACCGTCTCGGGATTATTTGAGGAACATTTTCGGGATTATTTCAAATTTTTCTAGGACTATTTCGGGACCGTATAGAGACTGTGTTCGAGATCTTCTTGCGGCTTTTTCGCATCCGTTTCTGGATTGTTTTCGTAATAACATCGTCGAGAATTTTTGGGGACTAACTTCATATATGTAGTATCAAGATTAAAAAAAAAGTATTTCAGCGTAGTATTTGATCCTCCTTTTTTAAGAACTCTACTATTCCTTCCTTCTGTTTATCACCGTGTGCTTATTTCCGCTACTGCGAGTATTTCGCGATTTGTTGGGACCATTTAAAGTTTATTTTCTGGACGGTCTCGATACTTTATTCAAATCATATCTTGGAATATCGTGCGGACTGGGACGCGGTTTTAGGCTAGTTTTACTAATATGTAAAAGATGAACAGACGTTTAAATCCACATCAAATTAACGCCTTACTAACAATTCACGAAAGATATTGATTACGTCAACCCATTTAAGTTCGAGCAGTGTTGTTGCTCTTCAGAATTTCGTGCAATGCTCGCAAACCTGGCTTGTGGCAGTAGACAATAGAAACAATTAGCAGTTTGGAAAAAGATAAAACTAATTAAGTGAACCATTTGTACTTTTCTGTATTTATTCACAAAAAATACACATGTCAATTCAACTTTGCAAATATACACATATATAAAAAAAACAATTACTATTGAATTTTCTTATAAAAAAGTATAGCAAAATGTTTTGTCAAAGTCACGTTCATTTTATTTTGCCGGAATATGCGTAAATATGAATCTGTTTGTTTAAGTAATTAAACATTTTCATTAAAGTTATTAATTAAATAGGCTTATGGGACTCCTATAACAGAAAATTTCTATGGAAATATCATTATAAACGCTTGTTTAAGTGAAAACAAGCAAGATTTTTTATTGTATAGCCTTGACTTTAATTAAGATGTATTGTTGTTATTTAAAATTCCTGAAATTTTGACTGAAAAGTTTTTGTTTATTTTTTATTCACATGACTCAATTAGGTGTAAATAGCGCCCACAAAATTGATCTCGGTGTACTTCATACTTAAAAAGTGGTGTAAAAGTTCTTAACCCAAAATGAATTCGCGCATTTCTTTGGTGATCTTTTTTGTCGTGCTAAGCTGCAGTTTATCCTGTACGAATGCGGAATTTCGCATTGTACATGGCGTAGGTATAAGAATGCAGGACAGTCCACATTCGGTGTCAATATTTATTTGTGAGAAGTATAGGTGGCTTGGTACCTTAGTATCTATGAAATCGGTGGTTACAATTGCGACACGCGTATTCGAGGTACAACCGAGCGCTCTCGACCTTCTAGCTGGTATGGTCGATATACGTGAATTAAACGAAAGAAAGGGGCAACAAAGCAAAGCGCAGAGCATAATTCCTCATCCTTATTTTATTGAAGGAATACGATATATGGATATAGCAGTAGTTAAAGTGGATATATCTTTTCAAGAGACTGAGACAGTAAAATCAGTAAAGCTTTGTGATTTCGCAATACGACCGGGCATGGATATGAAAGTTTGTGGATGGGGTGCGATAACTTTTGGTGTAAAGGATCCTCCTCCTTCTGATATTCTCTTAACTACTACAGTTTCTATAATAAAAAAGGATGAATGCCAGAAAAAAATACCAAAGACGATGCTTCTACTATTCACAATCATTTGTGCTGGCGGTAGAGATTCTGGAGCAGGTGCAATTGTGGATAACAAACTTTGTGCGGTGGTACAAGGTGGTTGTAATAAACTCGATATGCCATTTTTTTTACAAATGTAACAAATGCATTAGTTTTAGACTTTTTAAGCTCCAATATAGAAAGAAGTGTGTTGTTATAAGTTCACGGTTGAGTGGAATATCACCCTTACTCGACAGAACACCGAATTTCGAAACATTTTGAGATAGGTGATTATCGAAAAAGAAGTTGAGATATGGTGACATTCCACTCAGGAGTCAAACTGGCGATATTTTTTATATATCATTTACAAATAAATTTTTATGATTGTGAGTAAATAAAAATATTTTTTATTGTATGTAATGAAAGTGGTACGTATGCATGGAAATTCCTTGAATTGTAAGACCAAAGTTTGATCACGACTGTAAAGTTCCCTCGTATATGAATAGATCATGAGATAAAAAGATAATTGTGGAGCAACTACTTGGCAAACTCCGTGGTAAACAGCTGATCCATCTCTATGGAAGTCAACGTAACCAAGGAGATATAAGCCTATATCTCGCTTCCAATTTACGTTGTGGTTCTTTTTAGTTTTTCCTTCAAATCGGATGGTCGCGACCTACATGTTTAATGCCGACAGAAATACATTCGGAGAGTTTGCAAAACACTGTACATGCTTTATTTCGCTCGTTGCTTTAGCCTACCACAAGACAGACTACCGCGTATTCTAGCAGAGGCGACTGCCAACCTGGGGTTTTCTTGGAAAAGTACTTGGAAAGAACTTGCTAACACCGTCAATCTACTCTTCATTACGCAATTGCTATCAGCTAATATACAGACCTTAAATTCTTCGCTCTTATAACGCTTAGCTGAGTATAATACAAGTAGGTTCCTTGAAATGGCTCGGAAGTCTACTACCTACCCACGACCCTTACCCGGCCCTAGTACCGTTGGAGAGTTCGTATTTCACTGATGATTACAGTGCATATGCAGCCAGTCTGATTCTCTTGGCAAGGGGAAGTTTGCTGGATCTAAACGCTAGAATCTATAAAAACATATCGTCTCCACTTTGTACAGTATGTAACTTGAAGGGCCAGAAGACGTTTTTCACTTTATTGGTACATGTCCGATATCTAACAACATTCGTTCCCTTTACTTTCGTGAAAGAACTTTAGATATGGCCTAGGTGGTTGCTAGTTTAAATGGATCTTCGAGTCTCTGTCCAAGTTTCTCGCGGATAGCTTTAAAATTAGGGACTTATTATTAAAGGAATTTTCGTAGCTCTTTACTATTTTATATAACACGTGGTGCACACAACATACTCTGTTATTGTCGCCAGTACTTTGCTTTATTTATTTAAGTGTTTCGATATACGCAATAGCATAAGTCATATTCTGTATCTGATTTTGTTGGAAAAAGTATATATATGTATACTACTACTACTACTACTACTACTACTACTACATTGCTCAATTAGGTATAAATGGCGCCCACAAAATTAATCTCGTTGTACCTTATACTAGAAAAGGGATGCAAAAGTTCTTAAACTGGAATGAATTCACACAATCTTTTCGCGATTCTCTTTGTGGTTCTAACCTGCCTCTTATCCTATAAGAATGCCAAATTTCACATTATATATAGAGAAAATATAGGAATAAAGCAAAGCGCATATTCGGTATCGGCCTCTGAATTAGGTTTGAATTATCAAGTCTCTAGCTCATCGGGAAGTTACTTAAAAGCCGGTTTCAAATTTCCAAATGCTTATCTAATTATTTCGATCCGCGCGCCACCTAACAGAATTTGTTTCTTTTTGTTCCTTTGTCATGGTGTATTTAGCTCTATGTGAAGTTTCACCTTTGTAGCTTAAAGGATCCATTACTGATACTTAACATATACTTGACTTGACTTGAGAACTGTCACTTTCAGTTCTGTTAAATGAACATTACATGTTACTGATTACTCAAAACTTCGCAACACTTAACTTGACTTAGAAGTCTGTTGAATTTTGATTTTCTATGTAAGTTTTAAGTGACGTTTATATTTTGAGATGCCAGTTGTTTGTTTCCATTTCATTTTGACATTTTGTCATACAAATTGACATTTATTGATTATGATGCCAGATTGTATGCGCTAAGTGGAGTATAATCGTGGCTAAGTTGCCAAGTTTACGCCTTAATGAGAAGTCACTTAAAAATCGATTGCAAGACTTGTATTTGAAAATGCGTACAAACATTCAGCCGACCTAATTTAAGGGATATAAAAAGGCGACAATGAAGTGAGTTAAATAAAAAAGATTATAGGTGATTGATTCGAATAATTTAAGAAAAATGCGGAGCCCTATACCGAACCTAAATGACTTGGACCATATGTTCCATTATCGTCGACCCATATATCTTGGAATGTGTTGGCGACTTTCGTCAAAGAAGGGAGATCCCAGAGTTTTCTTCCTCTTGCGGCAAAGCGCAGGAAAGTGGCACAAAAAATGCTTACCTGTTTCTATCTCCTCTTCATCTTTGCAGCGCCTGCAGTAATCATTATAAGGAGCACCCAGCCGTTGTGCATGCTTCCCGATTGCTATGTGGCCGTTTATAGGTCCAACCACCAGAGATATGTCCCCCTTTCCAAGAAGAAGGAGACTTCTTGTACGTCTCGTGTCCCATTCAGGCCACACGAGCTTAGTATGGTAGCAGGATACGAGATTGCTTCTGCTTCCCTAAGTAAAGTTCCTTTCAAAATGAGCTTACAGGTAGCGAGCGGCATGCTCAATCCCTTCCAGGACGACGAAAGCGGAACGGATGTGCCCCCTCTTGCAAGTTCGTCAGCCATCTCATTACCCGGTATTTCCGAGTGTCCCGGCACCCATACCAAACTGAGGGAAGTTTGCTCAGCGATCTCGTTAAGAGATTTGCGACACTTCTCGACTTCCTGGACTTACATGTGACCGATCCAAACGCTTTTAGTGCAGCCTGGCCAGAGTAAATACACATTTTATTATAGCCGTGAACAGCATTTCTCAGGTGATCAACGGCCTTATTTATGGCAGCCACTTCTGCCAGGAAGACGCTGCAATGATTGGGTAGGCTCAAGGATAGATTCCACCCTAGTTGAGGTGCAAAGACTCCGCTGCACACCTTTTTATTCAGTTTGGAGCCGTCAGTATAAATCTGCAGCCTATCGCTCAGGTCCGGCGGCTTCTTCTACCAATATTCCCTATCCGGAATAACAACCTCGTACTTCATATCGAAAAATACTGTCGGAGCGCAATAGCCCGACGAAGGCGAATCCAGATTCTTAAGGATGGCTGCATGGCCGCTTATAGAAAAATTAAAAAATAACAATAATTATCATTAGAAAAAAAAATTTTTTTTGCTCGAATCGAACCTTGAATCATTTATCAAAAGGCGATAAAAACAAAAACAATTGTCGCTGGCCTATTTACCTCAATTATCAGAACGTTTGGCTAAATCTGATTGTTACAACAAGGATAACACAAAAATAGCACATAAGCCGTCTAATGCTTTAAAACAATGTTTCAATAAAAGGAAGTCAACTATACCAAATATGGACAAAAGCAACGTTGTGTATAAAATTCCCTGTAAAGGCAAGGTTGAGGAAGCTTGCAATAGTATTTATGTCGGTACAACTAAGTCCAAACTAAAAACAAGGGTATCACAACACAAATCCGATCTAAAACAATGCCATCAACAAAATAACCAGAAAACAGCACTCACGGCACACTGTGCAGCTAGCGGGCACATACCTAACTTTGACGAGACCAAAATACTGCAACAAGAACAACACTACAGTAAACGATTCACTCTTGAAATGTTACACATTATAAACGTACCGACTAAAGCTGGAGACATTGGTGCTTTATCGGTAACCGTATCGGTAAACTTTTGAACAGCTGATTCGACCAACCTAATGAGAATCAATGCAATCGATTATTGGTGCCGCTAAAGTCGTAACCGTATCGTAGCCAACCAATTGGGTTTTGGTTTACCGTCGTAACGATAAACAGCTGATTACGTTAGGGATACGGATACAGCGATACGACATACGGCACCAATGACTCCAGCTTAAAGCTGGAGACATTGGTGCTTTATCGGTAACCGTATCGGTAACCTTTTAACAGCTGATTCGACCAACCTTATGAGAATCAATGCAATCGATTATTGGTGCCGCTAAGGCGTAACCGTATCGTAGCCAACCAATTGGGTTTTGGTCTACCGTCGTAACGATAAACAGCTGATTACGTTAGGGATCCGGATACAGCGATACGACATACGTCACCAATGACTCCGGCTTAACATACGACTCAACTTTAAGAGCGACGTGACCAATTCCACGCATATATACAAACACTTGCTTAGAGGAAGACAGTACCATACTCCACGTCACACAGGGCAGACGTACTAAGAAACGTATGTGCAGATGTAAAATGATAAATTTTTTGTGATAATTTGTTAATTTTTTATTTATTATTATTTTTGCTTTTATTATTTATTAATTTTGTAACCCTGATGACGATTGCCGCAGAGCAGTCGAAATATATTGGTTGAGAAAAAAGAAAAAATCATCAACGGTGTTTTATTTTACAACACAGACCTCGAGCCAGCTAAATAAGATAGTTATTTGAAGAATAAGGTCGCCAAAAAATACAATTTACATAGACGGAAGGCACGCCGTGAGCATAAATCAGCAAACATGGGATATGCTAATATAAAAAACTACAGTGAAAACGCTAAATCAACAATCAGCAAATTGCAGCTAATGTCAAAGAAATTGGTAAAAGTTAAATCAAGTTTAAAGTTCCTTATGAAATGTAGAAAGTCAAAAATTATCCCTAAGTTTATAAGTAATTCAACTAAATATAAGCAATTATTTGTATTTGACTCAGACAAAAACACGGATATAGAAAAATTAGTACACAGACATACGCAGTTTTCCCTAATGAAAATTTTAAGCCTGCTGATAAAATAAAAACACAAAAACCAGCGAATAGATCAAGTAACACAAAAATTTAGAGAACAATTGGGTGAGAAAGAGTTTATTGAGCTAATGGAAAGGGAGAGTAATGTCGCGAACAAAACAACAACAACACTAAAGAAGCGCCAAGAGTTAAGATTTAACAAAATGCGAGCAAAACGAAACGAAATTCTTACTAATAACAAAAAACATGAAGAGTGGCTTATAAATAAAACGAAATTAGAATTTCCACAAGATATAAAAGCGTTGTTGTCGAAGGGGCCGAAGTTCGGACTACCGGTCGATAATAAGAGTTTCCCGCTGTTTCAGTACATAGCGGATGGAGAGGATTTGTTACAAACTATAAAGAATAAAGATCAGCAAGAGGAGGCACGCACAAAACTCTCGCTGATGATAAAAAGTCACACAACAACAAACAAGACAAGTGCAATAGACAGTGCAATTGCAGATACAGTGGAGCAAACAAAGAAATTTCTTAAACAAAATAGTAACATACGAATTTCAACAACAGACAAAGGTAATAAAACGGTAGCAATGGAAGTCGACGATTACAGTAAGAAAATGGAATAAATTTTAATGGATTTAACTACATATAGGGTCCAAAGACAGGACCAAACATCACGATTGCAGAATAAGAACAACTGCCTAGTAGATAAGCTTTTTAAGATGGATTTAATCACGAAGTCTGAGAGAAATAGACTTACAACAACAACTGCGCTACCACCCATAATCTATGGCCTCCCTAAGATCCATAAGGAAGGCACTCCCTTAAGGCCAATTTGTTCAGCGATTGGATCACCCTCATATGGTTTGTGCAAATATATTGCTGAAATATTAAAAAACATAACGTCAAATTCTACATATAACATCAAAAACACGCTCGAGTTTAAAGAAAGGGTAAATAACACTTATATATTTGACGACGAAAAACTTATTTCGTTCGACGTGTTATCACTTTTTCCGAGTATACCAATACAGCTGGTACTCGATACAATACAAGAAAAGTGGGTAATGATTAAAGAGTTCACAAAGATGCCCAAACAGCTGTTTATGGAGATAACAACATTCTGTATAAAAGAGAGCAGATATTTTAAGTTTAATAATACCATACACACGCAATTGAAAGGAATGCCGATGGGAGCACCCATATCCACAATCATAGCGGATATAATAAAGGAGAAACTTTTGGATAGTAGTATGGAAAAATTGCGGTATAAACCTAGGATATTTACGAAATACGTCGATGACCTCTTTGCCATAGTACGTGAAAATGAGATACAAAATACACTTGACACACCCAATAATTTTGACAAGAATATAAAATTTACTGCAGAAGTAGAGAATAATGGAAAACTAGCTTATTTAGACTCTGAAATAAACAGACGAGGCAATCGACTAAAACTTAAGTGGTATAAAAAAGAAATAGCTTCAGGACGAATTTTAAATTTTAATTCTAAGCCTCCCAAATCCATGATTGCAAATACAGCATTGGGCTGTATACGGAAAATGCTACTTACCTCAGACGAAGTGTACCACAAGGAAATAAAAAAATAAATAGTCATATTGTTAAGAAATAATGATTTTCCTAAACACACAATAAGAAGGTTAATCAAAGAAGCTAAATGGCCAAATAACACACAAAAACCCGGAAAACCATTAAATTTTAAGTCGCTGGCCTATGTACCTCAATTATCAGAACGTTTGGCTAAATCTGATTGTTACAAGGATAACACAAAAATAATACATAAGCCGTCTAATACTTTAAAACAATTTTTCAATAAAACGAAGTCAACAATACCAAATATGGACAAAAGCAACGTTGTGTATAAAATTCATTGTAAAGGTAAGGTTGAGGAAGCTTGAAATAGTATTCATGTCGGTACAACTAAGTCCAAACTAAAAACAAGACTATCACAACACAAATCTGATCTAAAACAATGCCATCAACAAAATAACCAGAAAACAGCACTCATGGCACACTGTGCAGCTAGCGGGCACATACCTAACTTTGACGAGACCAAGATACTGCAACAAGAACAACACTATAATAAACGATTCACTCTTGAAATGTTACACTTTATCAACGTACCGACTAACATACGACTCAACTTTAAGAGCGACGTGGACAATTCCGCGCATATATACAAACACTTGCTTAGAGGAAGACAGTACCATACTCCACGTCACACAGGGCAGACGTACTAAGAAACGTATGTGCAGATGTAAAATGATAAATTTTTTGTGATAATTTGTTAATTGTTTATTTATTATTATTTTTGTTTATATTAGTTTTGTAACCCTGATGACGGTTGCCGCAGAGCAGTCGAAATATATTGGTTGAGAAAAAAGAAAAAATCATCGACGGTGTTTTATTTTACAACACAGATCTCGAGCCAGCTAAATAAGATAGTTATTTGAAGAATAAGGTCGGCAAAAAATACAGAAAACAATTGTTAATAAACCAAGAGCACTTGTGAATGTCAAACAAATTAATTCACGATAAACAAATCCAGCGTTATCAGTGTCTTGCAACAGACGGCGCAATGCAGATTAAATATAGTTGGAAAAAAGGAATAGAAGTACCAATTTATCAGTCAAACAAACCAACGCTCTATTGCTAATGGTTAGCGCAGCGTGCCTAAAGCGTACTGATGATGAAGGCTTAGCACCATTCGAAATGGATCTATCTGCGCAGCTATGGCTGGTTGTCTGAAAGATTTTCTACTTACTAAAGCAAAATACAATTTTTCAATTATAGAAAAATTAAAAAAGTAATAATAAATATACTTGTATTTTTTGAGTAGGCTAGTCTGATCTAATATTTCCTGGTACAAATAAAGATTTATTTTACCTTTCGCCCGACGTTTCGCTGAATATTTCAGCCTCTTCAGGAGCTACACTATTTTTATTTTCAAATAAATAAAGAAATAAAATGTCACAACACATAGAAGTTAACATGAAAACATTAAATTACACTTACAACAATATAGGACAATATGAACATACATATAAATGTACAAAATCGGTACCACCCTGCGTGGTAGTCTTGTCATTACTAATTTATTTAATCAGGCATAGCATATATGCAGCGGCGATATTGGCGCTGTCCTCCTTTCTGTTCATCGTCTTTTGTCTGTTGTTTAAAATGTGTAGGCTTTCAAGTGTGTATCTCACCATCTCCCTTTTTTCCTTATCAATAATTTTAGTGTTCGTGAAATCTGCTGTATGGCCACAGTTGAGTATGTGCAGTGAGAGTGCCGTGCTCTGTTTTTGTTTTTTAATATCAGTTGCGTGTTTGGCAATGCGAACACCTAGCGCCCGCTTTGTCGTCCCAATATATGTTTTATCACAGTTCTCGTTCTCCTTTCCTTTACATTCTATTTTGTATATCACGTTGTTTTGTTGCTGCTTGTCTATTGGAGTCTTTGTTTTTGTATATAATTTGGACAATGTATTGTTGGACTTGTAAGCTAGAGTGATGTTTTGTTGTTTAATTATGTTGTGATCGACTATAGGACTTAGCTTAGGAATGTATGTCACACTGTGGTATTTCTTAGTGTCTGTTGTTGCTGCGTCTGGTAATTTTTTGAGGTGGTTACTGGTTTTCATGATCGCCTGGTTGATCAATTCGCGTATTAGGTGGTTGGGGTAATTATTATTTCTTAAAATAAATGTATCTCTCTTTGTTGGCGTCATGGAAATCTTGATGGCTTATGGTTAGTATTTTATTTATCAGATTCTTCGCTGTGTTGATTTTGTATTTGGTTGGTTGGGAGGAGAAAAAGTTAATTAGGCGGCCAGAGGACGTTGGTTTTGAGTACCAGTCTAATTTAATATTATTGTTTCCTCTGTGTATACGAACATCAAGGAAAGGAATGTTCGCGTTTTCCTCCATTTCCATGGTGAACTGGATTTTGTGGTGGAATTTGTTTAGCGTCTCTAGAATTATATTCACGTCACTGCGTTTTGCTATTGCGAAAACATCGTCTACATATTTAATAATAAATGTCAAGTCAATATTGTGCTCTTGTTTGAGCTTCAAAATGGTGTTGTCAAAAAGGTCGTCCATAACAATATCAGCGATTGTCGGTGAAAGCGGGTTGCCCATTGGCAAACCATGAGTCTGACTGTATAGTTTATTATTGCACATGAAGTAATTATTTTCTCTCAGACAAAAATCTAAAATTTGTTGAAACTTTGCTTTTGTTATTTTTGTTGTGCTTTGTATTTGGTCCCATTTTCTCATTATAATTTTTGTAGCAAAGTCCTATAGTCGATCACAACATAATTAAACAACAAAACATCACTATAGCTTACAAGTCCAACAATACATTGTCCAAATTATATACAACAAGTAAGGAAGGCTAAGTTCGGGTGTAACCGAACATTACATACTCAGTTGAGAGCTATGGAGACAAAATAAGGAAAATGAACCTGGGGTAACCCTGGAATGTGGTTGTATGACATGTGTATCAAATGAAAGGTATTAAAGATTATTTTAAGAGAGAGTAGGCCATAGTTCTATGAATGGACGCCATTTAGGGATATCGCCATAAAGGTGGACCAGAGCTGACTCTAGAATTTGTTTGTACGATATGGGTATCAAATGAAAGGTGTTACTGAGCATTTTAAGAGGGAGTGGGCCTTAGGTCTATCGGTGGACGCCTTTTCGAGATATCCCCATTAAGGTGGACCAGGGGTGACTCTAGAATGTGTTTGTACGATATGGGTATCAAATGAAAGGTGGTAATGAGTATTTTAAAAGGGAATGGACTTTAGTTCTATCGGTGAACGCCTTTTCGAGAAATCGCCATAAAGGTGGACCAGGGGTGACTCTAGAATATGTTTGTACGATATGGGTATCAAATGAAAGCTGTTAATGAGTATTTTGAAAAGGAGTGATCCTTAGTTCCATAGGTGGACGCCGTTTCGAGAAATCGCCATAAAGGTGGACCAGGGGTGTCTCTAGAATGTGTTTGTACGATATGGGTATCAAACGAAAAGTTTTACTGAGCATTTTAAGGGGGAGTGGGCATTAGGTCTATAGGTGGACGCCTTTTCGAAATGTCGACATTAGGGTGGGCCAGGGGTGACTCTAGAATGTGTTTGTATGATATGGGTATCAAATGAAAGATGGTAATGAGTATTTTAAAAGGGAGTAATCCTTAGTTCTATAGGTGGACGCCTTTTCGAGATATCGCCATAAAGGTGGACCAAGGGTGACTCTAGAATGTTTGTACGATATGGGTATCAAACGAAAGGTGTTACTGAGCATTTTAAGAGGGAGTGGGCATGAGGTCTATAGGTGGACGCCTTTTCGAGATATCGTCATTAGGGTGGGCAAGGGTGACTCTAGAATGTGTTTGTACGATATGGGCATCAAACGAAAGGTGTTACTGAGCATTTTAAGAGGGAGTGGGCACTAGGTCTATAGGTGGACGCCCTTTCGAGATTTCGCCATTAGGGTGGGCCAGGGGTGACTCTAGAATGTTTGTGCGATATGGGTATCAAATGAAAGGTGTTACTGAGCATTTTGAGAGGGAGTGGGTCTATAGGTGGACGCCCTTTCGAGATATCGCCATTAGGGTGGGCCAGGGGTGACTCTAGAATGTTTGTACGATATGGGTATCAAACGAAAGGTGTTACTGAGCATTTTAAGAGGGAGTGGCCATTAGGTCTATAGGTGGACGCCTTTTCGAGATATCGCCATTAGGGTGGGCCAGGGTGACTCTAGAATGTGTTTGTACGATATGGGTATCAAATGAAAGGTGGTAATGAGTATTTTAAAAGGGAGTAATCATTAGTTCTATAGGTGGACGCCTTTTCGAGATATCGCCATAAAGGTGGACCAAGGGTGACTCTAGAATGTTTGTACGATATGGGTATCAAACGAAAGGTGTTACTGAGCATTTTAAGAGGGAGTGGGAATTAGGTCTATAGGTGGACGCCTTTTCGAGATATCGCCATTAGGGTGGGCCAGGTGTGACTCTAGAATGTTTGTACGATATGGGTATCCAACGAAAGGTGTTACTGAGCATTTTAAGAGGGAGTGGGCATTAGGTCTATAGGTGGACGCCTTTTCGAGATATCGCCATTAGGGTGGGCCAGGGGTGACTCTAGAATGTTTGTACGATATGGGTATCAAACGAAAGGTGTTACTGAGCATTTTAAGAGGGAGTGGACATTAGGTCTATAGGTGGACGCCTTTTCGAGATATCGCCATTAGGGTGGGCCAGGGGTGACTATAAAATGTTTGTACGATATGGGTATCAAACGAAAGGTGTTACTGAGCATTTTAAGAGGGAGTGGGTATTAGGTATATAGGTGGACGCCTTTTCGATATATCGCCATTAGGGTGGGACAGGGGTGACTCTAGTATGTGTTTGTACGATATGGATATCAAATTAAAGGTATTAATGAGGTTTTAAAAGCGAGTGGCCCTTAGATGTATATGTGAAGGCGTTCCCGCGATATCGACCAAAATGTGGACCAGGTGATCCAGAAAATCATCTGTCGGGTACTGCTAATTTATTTATATATGCAATACCACTAACAGTATTCCTGCCAAGATTCCAAGGGCTGTTGATTTCGCCTTGTAGAACTTTTTCATTTTCTTCTACTTAAGTGGTAGGTGTCACACCCATTTTACAAAGTTTTTTCCAAAGTTATATTTTGCGTCAATAAACCAATCCAGTTACCATGTTTCATCCCTTTTTTCGTATTTGGTATAGAATTATGGCATTTTTTCATTTTTCGTAATTTTCGATATCGATAAAGTGGGCGTGGTTATGGTCGGATTTCGGCCATTTTTTATACCAAGATAAAGTGAGTTCAGGTAAGTACGTGGGCTTAGTTTAGTAAAGATATATCGGATTTTGCTCAAGTTATTGTGTTAACGGCCGAGCGGAAGGACAGACGGTGGACTGTGTATAAAAACTGGGCGTGACTTCCACCGATTTCGCCCATTTTCACAGAGAACAGTTAACGTCATAGAATCTATGCTCTTACCAAATTTGAGAAGGATTGGTAAATTTTTGTTCGACTTATGGTAATAAAAGTATTCTAGACAAACTAAATGAAAATGGGCGGAGCCACGCCCATTTTGAAATTTTCTTTTATTTTTGTATTTTATTGCATCATATCATTACTGGAGTTGAATTTTGACTTAATTTACTTATATACAGTAAAGATATTGAATTTTTTGTTAAAATTTGAATTAAAAAAAATTTTTTTTTAAAAAGTGGGCGTGTTCTTCATCCAATTTTGCTAATTTTTATTTAGAACATATATAGTAATAGTAGTAACGTTCCTGCCAAATTTCATCATGATATCTTGAACGACTGCCAAATTACAGCTTGCAAAACTTTTAAATTACCTTCTTGTAAAAGTGGGCGGTGCCACGCCCATTGTCCAAACTCTTACTAATTTTCTATTCTACGTCATAACGTCAACCCATCTACCAAGTTTCGTCGCTTTATCTGTCTTTCGTAATGAATTATCGCACTTTTTCGGTTTTTCAAAATTTTCGATATCGAAAAAGTGGGCGTGGTTATAGTCCGATATCGTTCATTTTAAATAGCGATCTGAGATGAGTACTCAGGAACCTACATACCAAATTTCATCAAGATACCTCAAATATTACTCAAGTTATCGTGTTAACGGACGGACGGACATGGCTCAATCAAATTTTTTTTCGATCCTGATTATTTTGATATATGGAAGTCTATATCTATCTCGATTCCATTATATATGTACAACCAACCGTTATCCAATCAAACTTAATATACTCTGTGAGCTCTGCTCAACTGAGTATAAAAACAAAGACTCCAATAGACAAGCAACAACAAAACAACGTGATATACAAAATAGAATGTAAAGGAAAGGAGAACGAGAACTGTGATAAAACATATATTGGGACGACAAAGCGGGCGCTAGGTGTTTGCATTGCCGAACACGCAACTGATATTAAAAAATAAAAACAGAGCACGGCACTCTCACAGCACATACTCAACTGTGGCCATATAGCAGATTTCACGAACACTAAAATTATTGATAAGGAAAAAAGTGAGATGGTGAGATACACACTTGAAAGCTTACATATTTCTTCGAGTTATGGCTCCCGAAACATAGAAAATTGCTTAGTCATAAAAGGGGCGGGTTAACGGTTTTTGATTTATGATTAATAATATTTGTAAAATTGATTTTATCACATTATTTTTCAATACCACTCTATCCTGGGTCCAGATAAGCTTGTGTACCAAATTTGGTCAAGATATCTCAATATTTACTCAAGTTATCGTGTTAACGGGCGGACGGATGGATGGACGGACATGGCTCAATCAAAATATTTTTCGATACTGATGATTTTGATATATGGAAATCTATATCTATCTCGATTCCTTTATACCGGTACAACCAACCGTTATCCAATCAAAGTTAATATACTCTGTGTGCAAATCACGCTGAGTATAAAAATAATGATCCATGGCTCAACTATATGGTTGGCTCATCTCATCAGCTAATTTTATTTTTTTCATTTCTCTGGAGTAGGGATTGTCATAATGAGATGGCAAACTCAAAATGGAACCAACACGTTGACAACATTTTCTTAAAACAAACAAAAACTGCTATGTTTTATATTTTCATTCCATTCCATTCGCCAACGCCAACACTAACACGCAGATTTTTACAATCTCAACAAAGGTATTGTTGTTGCTGTAGACATGAGCCAACCATATAGTTAAGCCATGGAATGGTCAACAAACTTGATTTAATGTTTAAAAGAAATTTCATTAAAAAAAACTGTAATAGCATTGTCACAGTAAGAGTGAGGACGATGATTGGCCCGTTGGCCCAACTGCAACAAAAGTGTTCATCAGCACAAGTTCATTGTGAAGTATTCGACTTTACGATGCACATTGCCAAACACAAAGTAATAAAAGACTCGAATTGTTTTTGTATAATGTGTTTGTCAACATACTACACAGAACTCTTAGTGTGCAATGAAATACAAAAGACAAGCAGTTACCAGAAGTTTGTTTTAACGACCGAACTGAAAACCCTATCAAAAACCAGGACCTATGTTATAAAATAACTCACTCCTCTTGGCAATTACTAGAAGCTTCATAGGACTTAAGCCACTTGCTGCTTCTAGATCTGACAGCTTTATCACTCCTAATAGCTAAAGTCTTAGCCTGGCAAGCGCTGGGCACGGCACAGAACATGCTAGATCGTTTCCTCCTCCAGTCTGCAATTCCTACATCTGCTATCACTGACCAAGCCCAATTTAAAGGCATGTAACGCCAGAAGGCAGTGTCCAGTCAGAATACCCGTCATAAGTCTACCGTCCTCTCTTTTTAATGATAAAAGCGACTTTGTTAGTCTAAGGTTGTAAGACCTACACATAATCTTCGACACTTTTAAGCCCCGCGCTTGAACACACGCATTTCCTGCTTGATCAATCATGTGCACTTCTCGCCCAGTCTAATTGGGACGTGTACGGAGCAAGTTTCTTGGGATACGCCCTTTATAGCTAGTTCATTCGCTTTTCATTCCAATCGATTCTCATATGCCCTTGAACCCAATATAGATGAATGCTTCTCCCTATCCCGATTCCCTCCAGAGACTGCTTACACTCAAACACGCATTTAGATGCTGTGCTATGCGAGATTATTGCCTTAATTTCTGTTTGACAGTCAATATAAAAGTTAACACGGTTGCAGCTTAAGCTATTCTCTTCCAGGGTTTCTACTACTTTGTTTACGGCTACTATTTCCGCTTGGTAAACGCTACGGTAATCCGGCAGTCGGTTGGATCTGTTTATTTCCAGATCAGCACAGTATACCGCAGACCCTACTCCTTGCACTACTTTGGAACCATCTGTGTACACATGTATCGCCTCGTCCGCCATTTGAGCACCCTTGCGCCCATATTGTGGTCTTAAGATCACCCTCGAAGCGCAGAATCAGGTAGTCTGTTCGTCTTGTGATTGATGACGCTATACTACTATGGCCGTATGGTCGGCGGTCAAGCTGCCCCGAGGCAGCGAGCCTGGTTGCACTCATTAATTCTGTGTTCTTTGCTACCAGGTCTACAGGTGGAATGTACAGGTGGAATGGCATATAGTGCAATCTTCGGGGTTGTTTTCAGAGCTCACGTAATGCTAAGCATCGATAGTCTGCATACCCCCTCTAATTTTTTGAGGTGTGTTATTTTTTGTGGGGCTCCATAGTATAGAAAAGGGCTTACAATCGCTGTAAAAACCCAATGAGAAAGAGAGGGCGATAAGCCCCAGGTACAACCCAGCATTCTTTTACATGCATAAAGTGCCGTTGAGGCCTTCTTCGCCCTCTCCTCCACGTTGAGCTTCCATGACTGCTTACTGTCTAGGATGCTCCCTAGATATTTTGTGCGAGATTTCTCCTGTAGGGTCACCCCTCCTAACTTAGGCCTGGTCAAATTTGGGAACTTGTACCTCTTTCTAAACAAAACCATATGCGTCTTCTCCGCGTTCAACCCAACATTAGATGCCCAGGTATTAATATCCCGAAGCGCCCGATCCACCAAAGAGCTAAGCGTTGGAAGGCACTTTCCACTTGTGACAATTCCAACGTCATATGCTTAATCCGTAAGTTTTACGGGTCCCTCATCGAATCGCCTCAGCAGTTGGTTGAGTACCAGCATCCACAGCAGGGGTGACAGCACCCCTCACTGCGGCGTGCCTTTGTCTACTGATTTCGTGGCTTCGTAAAATCCGCATTGTTATGTAATCTTCCTACAATTTAACATGCAGTCGATCCATCTGGTTAAGGTTGGATGTACTTTAATGTACTTAAGACCATCCACAATCGCACATTTAGAAACATTGCTGAACGTCCGGGACTTTCTCTATGCTTATTACCACTCTATGCAATGCGGTGCCTACCAACTTGCCTTTTGTGAACGCAGGCTGTGTTGTGGAGAGCAGCTTTCCATCCACGTTGGACTTTGTGTACACATCTATCAGCCTGTCAAATGCTTTGAGCAGAAATGATGTTAAGCTAATGGGTCTATAGTCTTTGGGATTCACTTGACCGACCTTCCCCGCCTTAGGCCGAATATTAGTTTAAGTTATTCCACGACCCCTCTACTTGAAACTTGTAGCATTGTCGGGAATATACCATCTGGGCCCGGCGATTTAAACTTAGAAAACGTCTTCACCACCGATCTTGATATCGATCACTAAGCGCGGCACTACCCGCTCCATGATCGAAGTGTGAGTGCTGTCTGCTTGCTCTTCTAAGTCATCTCCCGATGGGAAATGCTTATCGAAAAGCACCTCAAGGGACTCCTCGCTATTACGTGACCATTCCCCGTTCTCTTTCTTTATTAGTCCCTGTACTATGTCTACCCTCGCTAGGACTTTTTCGACTATGTTGTTTCGTTGGAGCACTCTTCGTCCGCACAGAAATTTAACGCTTTTAGATCCTTAGTAGATCCCTGTACTCGTCCCGACACGCTTCGCTTTCCGCAGTCATAAGCGCCCTTGTTAGGAATTCATTAGACTCCTCCAGTTCTTCCACATTGGAAACCTCTTTGGGTTGTCCCAACCTTCCCAACCCATCCCCTCAACCTTTTTCTAGAATTTCATACAGTTCTTTGACCTAGGGTTTCTAAAGATTCCTCCCTTCTCTACCCTCTTTAGGAGGATGCTCAAGCTGATATGCGCATGGTCAGCGAAGGATGGTCTATCAAGAACCATCCAATAATACCTTGATATATCACGTTCGGAGCTCAATGTAATATGCAGAACATTGCTGGATGTTGGACCAATGTATGTAGGGACACTTATCCTCTTGGCTATCTGCCAATTGGTTTTCAGGTTGTAACAAAATATAAGTTCGCCTCTCTCATTCGTATATCCTCCTCTCCACGTATTGTTGTGCACATTTGCATCCGTGCCTATGACCTACTATGACCTACCGCCCTTTGCGCCCTTCTTCCTGTACTAGCCTCTTGAACTCCATCAGTGGAACCTCGGCAGCATGGGCCATGTATCAGGATGCCAGAATAAATGCCTGCTTATTCTTCGGCTCAACGGCCACCACAGCGAGGTCCTCAGTAGTGCAATTAGGCAGCTATATGAATGCAGCTGTTTGTTACCATGACTGCACTTTTTACCCTTCCTTCCGTTTGCTCCAAATCCGCGCTCGCTGAGTCCAGAAACCTTCATCACGATGAGAGCCACGGCTCCTAGATCAGCGCCGCGTCAAACGAACCCTCCTCAAGGATTAGGAGGAGTTCGCTCGACACCACTTTACTGTGTTGGAGGTTTATCTGTAAGACTCGCAGCACCATTGGGCTGTTTGTCCCCCTCCAGTGCATTCGTCCACCCTTGCCTTTTTGGTTAAAAGTTTTCGAGGCCCCCTTCAGCCTCAAATGCGATTGGTATCCTCGGGACTTCTTTTCTCGGGTTGTAAATGCTGTGCCAGGTGTTCCTCTGTGCGACTCGTAGCACCATTTGGCTATTGGTCCTCTTCGTTGTGACGTCGGCTACCTCCACCTGTCCGTTCTCTTAGGATTTTGAGGTCCTTTTTGACTTCGCCAAATTCTAACATGTTTGGATTGTTATCCTTCTTTTCCTGAGTCGCATGTAAGTTTGGCTTGTACACCAGAACATTTTGCCAAGCTGCATGTACAATATATCCTCCGCCTCCTTGTTTATTTGGAAGATGTAGAACTGACCATCCTCGGTAGGCCGAGACCTCCGACTTCATCACGTATGGTATCCATACCTTAACTTTTGGTACCGTGGGGATTTGTACTTTATCCACCACCTCAAACTGCGCGTTCGTGTCTTGCCTTTGGAGGTTTGAAACCACTTCATCCAGCCACCGCAACCTCGCGATACTATCGCACGCTATATCTTCACGTCATCATCTTCGCTACTGGGGCCGCTTCCCGAGGTGGTCCGGTATCGGGAAGGCTCCGGTCGAATTCAGCTGGACTAATTAAGTGTACAAATTCACGCTGGTCGGTCTTATATGGAGTTGGTGGCAAAAAATACTTACAGTAGAGATATCAACGTGAAACTTTGGTCACGGCTTTACAAATATGTGGGAATTATTTTTTCATAAAATTGGTGCGGGTGATACCTTCATACCGACCCACAACCATCCATTTTCCCCGCATGCGTACAAAAAAAAAGAAAGAAATCGTTTGGTCTTTTTAAATTTCTATCGCCAATGCAATGTTTAATATGATTAAATAAAGAAATTAAAGTTATTAAAAGATCTTGCATACACAACAATAACAAAACAACAAACACACACAAAAGTTTACATTTGCATATCGTCGACTGGATAAAATATTGTCGTATGTTACATGTAAGTACATATAACATACGATAATAATTTATCAGTGTGACGCTATCAGATAACTGTCGCAAAACATAGTTCGTGGCAGAAAGTGGAAGCTGATATTAACACCTTAGAACTAATAGTATGATATAAGTCCCAACGTGAGGATCGGTGAGGCACATAACTAAAGCTTTAGCTGAAATTAAAATATTGATACAAACAAAAACTAATAAAGGGCACTGGTGAAATTTTAAATAAAACAAGTAAGGAAGGCTAAGTTCGGGTGTAACCGAACATTACATACTCAGTTGAGAGCTATGGAGACAAAATAAGGAAAATCACCATGTAGGAAAATGAACCTAGGGTAACCCTGGAATGTGGTTGTATGACATGTGTATCAAATGGAAGGTATTAAAGAGTATTTTAAGAGAGAGTAGGCCATAGTTCTATGGATGGACGCCATTTAGGGATATCGCCATTAAGGTGGACCAGGGCTGACGATATGGGTATCAAATGAAAGGTGATAATGAGTATTTTAAAAGGGAATGGGCTTTAGTTCCATAGGTGAACGCTTTTTCGAGAAATCCCCATAAAGGTGGACCAGGGGTGACTCTAGAATATGTTTGTACGATATGGGTATCAAATGAAAGCTGTTAATGAGTATTTTGAAAAGGAGTGATCCTTAGTTCCCTAGGTGGACGCCGTTTCGAGATATCGCCATAAAGGTGGACCAGGGGTGTCTCTAGTTGTACGATATGGGAATCAAATGAAAGGTGTTACTGAGCGTTTTAAGAGGGAGTGGGCATTAGGTCTATAGGTGGACGCCTTTTCGAAATGTCGCCATTAGGGTGGGCCAGGGGTGACTCTGGAATGTGTTTGTACGATATGGGTATCAAATGAAAGGTGGTAATGAGTACTTTAAAAGGGAGCAATCCTTAGTTCTATAGGTGGACGCCTTTTCGAGATATCGCCATAAAGGTGGACCAAGGGTGACTCTAGAATGTTTGTACGATATGGGTATCAAACGAAAGGTGTTACTGAGCATTTTAAGAGGGAGTGGGCACTAGGTCTATAGGTGGACGCATTTTCGAGATATCGCCATTAGGGTGGGCCAGGGGTGACTCTAGAATGTTTGTACGATATGGGTATCAAACGAAAGGTGTTACTGAGCATTTTAAAAGGGAGTGGGAATTAGGTCCATAGGTGGACGCCTTTTCGAGATATCGCCATTAGGGTGGGCCAGGGGTGACTCTGGAATGTGTTTGTACGATATGGGTATCAAATGAAAGGTGGTAATGAGTATTTTAAAAGGGAGCAATCCTTAGTTCTATAGGCGGACGCCTTTTCGAGATATCGCCATAAAGGTGGACCAAGGGTGACTCTAGAATGTTTGTACGATATGGGTATCAAACGAAAGGTGTTACTGAGCATTTTAAGAGGGAGTGGGCACTAGGTCTATAGGTGGACGCCTTTTCGAGATATCGCCATTAGGGTGGGCCAGGGGTGACTCTAGAATGTTTGTACGATATGGGTATCAAACGAAAGGTGTTACTGAGCATTTTAAGAGAAAGTGGGCATTAGGTCTATAGGTGGGCGCCTTTTCGAGATATCGCGATTAGGGTGGGCCAGGGTGACTCTAGAATGTGTTTGTACGATATGGGTATCAAATGAAAGGTGGTAATGAGTATTTTAAAAGGGAGTAATCCTCAGTTCTATAGGTGGACGCCTTTTCGAGATATCGCCATAAAGGTTGACCAAGGGTGACTCTAGAATGTTTGTACGATATGGGTATCAAATGAAAGGTGTTACTGAGCATTTTAAGAGGGAGTGGGCATTAAGTCTATAGGTGGACGCCTTTTCGAGATATCGCCATTAGGGTGGGCCAGGGGTGACTCTAGAATGTTTGTACGATATGGGTATCAAACGAAAGGTGTTACTGAGCATTTTAAGAGGGAGTGGGCATTAGGTCTATAGGTGGACGCCTTTTCGAGATATCGCCATTAGGGTGGGCCAGGGGTGACTCTAGAATGTTTTTACGATATGGGTATCAAAGGAAAGGTGTTACTGAGCATTTTAAGAGGGAGTGGACATTAGGTCTATAGGTGGACGCCTTTTCGAGATAACGCCATTAGGGTGGGCCAGGGGTGACTCTAGAATGTTTTTACGATATGGGTATCAAACGAAAGGTGTTACTGAGCATTTTAAGAGGGAGTGGGCATAAGGTCTATAGGTGCACGCCTTTTCGAGTTATCGCCATTAGGGTGGGCCAGGGTTGACTCTAGAATGTGTTTGTACGATATGGATATCAAATTAAAGGTATTAATAAGGGTTTTAAAAGCGAGTGGCCCTTAGATGTATATGTGAAGGCGTTCTCGCGATATCGACCAAATGTGGATCAGGTGATCCAGAAAATCATCTGTCGGGTACTGCTAATTTATTTATATATTCAATAACACTAACAGTATTCCTGCCAAGATTCCAAGGGCTGTTGATTTCGCCTTGTAGAACTTTTTCATTTTCTTCTACTTAATATGGTAGGTGTCACACCCATTTTACAAAGTTTTTTCCAAAGTTATATTTTGCGTCAATAAACCAATCCAGTTACCATGTTTCATCCCTTTTTTCGTATTTGGTATAGAATTATGGCATTTTTTTAATTTTTCGTAATTTTCGATATCGATAAAGTGGGCGTGGTTATGGTCGGATTTCGGCCATTTTTTATAACAAGATAAAGTGAGTTCAGGTAAGTACGTGGGCTTAGTTTAGTAAAGATATATCGGATTTTGCTCAAGTTATTGTGTTAACGGCCGAGCGGAAGGACAGACGGGGGACTGTGTATAAAAACTGGGCGTGGCTTCCACCGATTTCTCCCATTTTCACAGAGAACAGTTACCGTCATAGAATCTATGCTCCTACCAAATTTCAAAAGGATTGGTAAATTTTTGTTCGACTTATGGCATTAAAAGTATTCTAGACACACTAAATGAAAATGGGCGGAGCCACGCCCATTTTGAAATTTTCTTTTATTTTTGTATTTTGTTGCATCATATCATTACTGGAGTTGAATTTTGACTTAATTTACTTATATACAGTAAAGATATTAAATTTTTTGTTAAAATTTGAATTTAAAAAAAATTTTTTTTAAAAAGTGGGCGTGTTCTTCATCCAATTTTGCTAATTTTTATTTAGCACATATATAGTAATAGTAGTAACGTTCCTGCCAAATTTCATCATGATGTCTTCAACGACTGCCAAATTACAGCTTGCAAAACTTTTAAATTACCTTCTTGTAAAAGTGGGCGGTGCCACGCCCATTGTCCAAAATCTTACTAATTTTCTATTCTGCGTCATAACGTCAACCCATCTACCAAGTTTCATCGCTTTAACCGCCTTTGGCAATGAATTATCGCATTTTTTCGGTTTTTCGAAATTTTCGATATCGAAAAAGTGGGCGTGGTTATAGTCCGATATCGTTCATTTTAAATAGCGATCTGAGATGAGTGCTCAGGAACCTACATACCAAATTTCATCAAGATACCTCAAAATTTACTCAAGTTATCGTGTTAACGGACGGACGGACGGACGGACGGACGGACATGGCTCAATCAAATTTTTTCGGGATCCTGATTATTTTGATATATGGAAGTCTATATCTATCTCGATTCCTTTATATATGTACAACCAACCGTTATCCAATCAAACTTAATATACTCTGTGAGCTCTGCTCAACTGAGTATAAAAAGAACACAACAAGCTAAAGACACTAAAATTATTTCAAAATGAAGTAAATCTCTTTGAATTCAATATTAATTTTTATTTATTTCAATACAATGATACTATTTTTTAATAGCTTAAACATGCACTTTATTTTTAACTTGCTCACACTGCAAAAACCAGCTAATACCATAACCTCATTTTTGAAGCTATTCTTAAAGAGTACAATTCGAATACAACAAACACAAACATACCTTTCAAAAGGCTGTTCTAATAAGAGATACTAACGACACATTTGGTGACAAACTTTTAGCTTTGATTTTTTTATTTTTGGCATATGGAACCGACCTCTGTGCATTTGTACTTTTCTGTATTTATTCACTCATAAAATAATTAAAAACAAATTTTTTAGTTAAACGGTTTTATTGAAAACAATACTTATCTGAAGTAATAATAATACTAAAAGCTAGAAAATAATGAGACAGGTCCTAGGTACTAGTCATCACACTCGTCATCAATTTAGGGCGTTGATCAGACAATTAAATAAAAGCGTTGTGCGCATGAAATTACTAAAAATGTGAAGCGTAGCATAACCTTATCTTAAGCATAGGCATAACCTGGTCTTGTATACCTTTTCATAGGTATCTTTCTCTTCTTGCATGTATTATGTGTTCCAAATATGAACCAAATCGGACCACAAATACGATTTTTTGAATATCTCGATCCTTGCCCACCTAGCGGCGAATTTTTTCATAGGTCGCTTTCTATTCATGTATGTATTACTAGCAGACCCGGCAGACGTTGTTCTGCCCTAAATTTGGTCTACTTGTACCCATCTTAATAAGCGTTTTCCGTCTAACTCTGCCTGCCCCTCTTATATTTTTCTCAATCCTTTTATTCACTCCTCCCTCCGTCTTTTTCGATTCATCTATCTCTATTTCGTCTCACTCTATCTCTTTCTCAGTCTCCTCTTTTCTCTTATATCAAGTTCTTCTCATTATTCTTCATTCGTTATTGCGAGTCCCAGAGGGTGGTATGTATTTTGTTCGAGTCCTATTCCGAGTCCCAGTCCAACTCCGTGTCTCAACCCCAGTCCTAGTCCTAATCCCAGTCCCAGTCCGTCTCTGGTCTAGTTCCCGGAAAAAGGGATCGTAAATACTAATATAGGCAAATTAATACAACAAATTTTAGGCAAATCGAATAGGACGTACATATGTAGGTATATAGGTATGTGGGTATTATTAATTCATGTCTTTATTTCGGCTTCGCCTGCTTATTTATCAGTTTTGCCAGGTTGATGCGACTAAATCGAATATCACAATGAAAATTACTTTAAAGTTCTCAGCAAGAGCTTTCATTTGTTATCCATATTTTACAAGCATATTCTAGGGGTACCCGGGTCCACGTTTTGGCCTATATTTCAAGACCCTAGTCACCAACAGGTATGAAAACTACCCTGTACTAAAGCACTCAACAGCTTCAATTTGATTCCCATAATGTAAAAAAACATCCTAGTGTTACCCTGAACCACGTTTTGGCCTATATCTCGAGACCATAGTCACAAATAGGTATAGAAATTACCCTGCAATAAAGCACTCATCAACAGCTTTCATTTGATATACATATTGTATAAAGACATGCTAGGGATGCCCGGGTCCACGTTTTGGCCTATATCTCGAGACCCTAGTCACCAATAGGTAAGAAAGCAACCCTGTACTAAAGCACTCATCAACAGCTTTCATTTGATATCCATAATGTATAAACACATTCTAGGGGTGCCCGGGTCCACGTTTTGGCCTATATCTCGAGACCCTAGTCACCAATAGGTATGAAAACTACCCTGTACTAGAGCACTCATCAACAGCTTTCATTTGATATCTGTTAGCGTTAAAATGCGGGTTGCGGGTTGTAAGTTTTACTTACGCGAGGATTATAGCCGATTATAAAAAACAATTGCACTTGTTTTTCTTTGTTTAATTACTTTTTAGATAAACGGAAGTAGCCATTGACAGCTGACAGTCAGTGCTGCCAATGCCACTAACTGACGTTTGATATGATTACATATAGAGATGCCAATTAGGCGCAAACATGCCGGCCGCCTTGAACGACCGTTAAAAATTAGAAAAAGGTACAAAGTATTTAAAGTTTACATCAATAAAATTCAAAGTGAAAAAATGTCTGTTTTTGTTGGTAATAATGATAGCTTCGCAAGAGGTCTTAGCAGCTCTCCTTCGGATGTTCGTAGGTTGACAACTCGTACGCGACCATCCGAGCCGGTATAGCTGTCGAGAACTCGACCAAGTTTCCATTTAGTGGGCGGAGCGTTGTTGTCGTGTATAACTACGACATCATCTCGTTGTAGGTTTTGCGTTGGACGAACCCACTTCGATCGTCGCTGAAGATTCGCGAGATATTCGTCTCGCCATCGCTTCCAGAAGTGCTGCCTTATTGCTGTGATTGCTTGCCACCGCTGATGAAGGTTGCCCTTGAAAGGTTCTGTGTCAAGCTCCGGTAACCCCTTTATTGGTTCGCCGATCATAAAGTGCCCAGGTGTTAGCACTTCGAAGTCTTGTATGTCAGAAGGTATCCAGCAGAGTGGTCGATAATTGACGCATGCTTCCACCTCGGTTAGGACTGTTGAAAACTCTTCGTAAGATAGTAACGCGGAGTCTAGTACGCGTTTTAAATGATGCTTTATGCGCTTAATTCCAGCCTCCCAATAGGCGCCCATGTGTGGAGCGCTTGGAGGGTTAAAATGCCAGGTGACTTGGGTGTTGGCGAAGTAAGATGCCAACTTGTCGTCATTAACGCACCTTTCAAACGCGGCACGTTCCGACAAAGTTCGTACCATTGTCGGAGAACATATGCTGACAATGTCCTCTTCGGTTGGTGAAACGTTTGAATGCGGCGATAAAGCTTGCAGACGTGAGGTCTCCGGCCAATTCTAGGTGCATGGCGCCTATGCTCAGACATATAAATGAGCAAATGTACGCTTTTCTTGATTTCGCGCCTCTACCATGAGTAAATTTTACGTTATATGGGCCGGCAAAATCGACCGCACTTTGAAGGAAGCATCGCGTACTCGTAACGCGACTAGGTGGTAGATCGGACATCTGCTGCTGTAGCGGTTTGCGGTTCAAACGTTTGCATCGTACGCAATGGCGGTATGTACCCCGAACTAAATTGCGAATGCCACGGATCCAAGGTTTACGTTATATAGAAGCTGCCATCATTTGCGGGCCAGCGTGCAACATACCGATGTGAGTTTCAGCGGCTATTGCTTTAGCGAGCGGTGAATTCTTAGGCAAAATAATCGGATGTTTTACATCGTTCGTGCACGATGCGTTCTTAATTCGACCTCCTATCCGTAAAATGCCTGCGTCGTCTAAAAACGGCTGGTTACGAACGAGGCTACTACGTATCGGTATTGGCTTCCCTGACCTGCAATTAGAAATTTCTTGATGGAAAACGTTATCTTGGGAATACCTTACCAAAGATAATTCGGCTTTGCGGATTTCAGAGCATGTTAACGGTCCGGACAGCCGTTCGTGTGCACTCGACTTCTGAGCAGATATGCGAGCGTTGTTTATGAAGCGAAGTATATGTGCGGTCACTCGTTTGATTTTGTTGTAAGAGTGAAATTTCGTTAGTAAATCCCAATCTTCATGCGTTTGCGTTACATGAGAACTAGCTTTGATTGATTTCAGTTCCAATTCGTAGTATGTTTCGTTATGTGCTGCGTCCAAAAACGATCAGTTTCGGATAACAAGTGTGGCCCCTGCCACCATAAGCGGTGATCGAGGAGCTGTGCAGGTGTGAGACCCCTAGAAGCGCAATCTGCAGGGTTATGCTCTGAGATGACGTGTCTCCAATGTGATGACGGCAATACTTCTTGTACATCGGCTACACGATTTGCAATGAACGTTGCCCAACGATTTGGATTTGATTGCAGCCATGCCAACGATATCGTTGAGTCTGACCACGCGTACAGCTTTTCAAGTTTGTGACCAAAACTTTGTTGAATTAGGCGGACGAGTTTAGCGCCTAGATGAGCTGCGCAGAGTTCCAGACGAGGTAACGAAGTTGTTTTTAGCGGAGCTATTTTCGTTTTCGCAGCAATGAGCACGACGTTTATCTCGTCGTCCGATGACTGAGTGCGGCAGTAGATAGCGGCTGCATAGGCAGCCTCTGATGCGTCAGTGAAAACATGGAACACTGTGTCGGCGTTTGGACTAGTACCAAGCCAGCGATTTAGCTTCAGCGATGAATGCATGGCCAGCTCTTTTCTATGCGTTAACCAATCTGTAGCTATCTCAGGCGGAACTAACTCATCCCAATCGACATTACAACGCCAAATTCTTTGCAACTAAATTTTTGAGCGAATGGTGCATGGAGATATGAGACCGAGAGGGTCGAAAATCTTGCTGGTATCGGAGAGAAAAATGCGTTTTGTTAATTCGTACTGGAGTGGCTCTATATTGAAGGATATCGCAAGAGAGTCAGTATCCGTGTGCCAAATATATCCTAGAGTTCGGATATCGCTTCCATCAGCCTAGAGATGGGATACCTGTGTAGACGCATGCGGCATTTGTTGTCTCAATGGCTTGCAATTTGTTGCCCACTTCCGGAGCTCGAATCCACACTGAGATAAGACGTGTGAGAAGTTACGTTGAAGCGCTGTCAGTTCTTGGAAAGAGTCGGAGCCGGAGAGCAAGTCATCCATGTAAAAATCTGATGTAACGATATTTGCGATATTTTGATATAAGCGCCAGCTTGTTGTGCCGCGCGATGCAATGATTTTACAGCGAGATGAGAAGCGGATGCTACCCCATAGGTAACCCTTAATAGACGATAGTCGCGTATTGGCTGCGATGAATGCTCACGCCATACAATGCGTTGATAGTCGACGTCCCGTTTATCGACGTAGACCTGTCGATACATTTTCTCGATGTCCGCAATTATACCATAGCGATGGGTGCGGAAGAGGACTAAAATCAGGAAGAGATCTTGTTGGAGCTGAGGACCAACCATTAGCGCGTCGTTTAACGAGTGCCCTGACGACGTCTTCATTGACGCGTTGAATACGACCCCAAGCTTAGTAGTGGAACTTGTTTCTTTTACCACGGCGTGATGTGGCATATAGTATACGGTTTGCGTTGTTGGAGTAGCTAGCTCCATATGACCCAAGTCAAGAAGCTCCTTCATAAATTTGCAGTACTCTTCGTGAAGGTCTTTGTTGGTGGCGAACCTGCTTTCCATTCGCAAAAATGCCCGAACGGCTGCGTTACACGACTCACCAATCAACACCTCGGGTTTTAGCGGTAAACGTACAATAAATCGGCCGTCAGTTGCACGCTGTGTTGTATCGTGGAATAACTTCTCACAATATAACTCTTCGGGCGTGTAAAACTTTCTAGGTAGTAGCTCTTCCAGCTCCCAAAACTTAGCGAGGAGGTCAGTTAGTTGCGTATTACAATAATGCGTTGAGATTACCCGGGGTTTTATTTGTGAGGGAGTCGCTTTCCCAAACAGCACCCACCCAAATACGATGTTCTGTGCCATCGGAGTGCCATTTTCGCCCTTTTTTAGGCCGTCGAGTAAAAACTTGTCCATTTCGTCCATGCCAATCAAGACATCTATCGGACCTGGTTTGAAATAGTTAGGGTCAGCAAGCGGTAAGCCACTGACATGCGGCCACCGTGATTCGGACAAGGCGTTTGTTGGTAGGTCGTTAGAAATTTTAGGTAAAATAAGCGTACTCACGTGAAATTTAGAGTTTAGTGACTTTGGCGCTATGGATAACTTGACCTCACTCTTTGTGCGACCTCCTTGTACGGATCCAATACCCGTGACGTAAGCTGATGACGTATTTCGTGGTAAACGAAGTCGTTGAACGCAGGGCTCCGTGATGAACGAAGCATGTGAGCCGTTGTCGAACAGTGCCCTGGCTGGCTGCCAGCGGCGTAGTGCGACGTTACGTTGTTTTGGACGGCATTTTGCATAGCAGGAGCTGCCTCGTTTGTATTGAGACCAGCATGAAGAAGCGTGTGGTGGCGGCGTTGGCATATGCGGCACGATGACGAGCTGCGGCAGTTAGCGAAAACATGTCCTTTACTAAGGCAGTTTAGACATGCACCATCTGATTTGATTGTGGATAGCTTTGCTCCCGCGTCGAGCTGGTTGAATTTTTCGCAAGTGTAGATTCGGTGCTAACCTTTGCAGTATGTACATGATGTGGTTTTAGCGGTGTTTGATGATGGAAGTTTTTTGGTACTAATTGGTTGCATGTTGTATGCAAAGCGTTCTTTGCAGTTGTACGTGCGTTTGCGGCAGCGGGCACAATCTCCAAAGAGCGGGCTCGCGTTTCCAAAAAGTCACGAAGCGATGTAAACGATGGCACATCGTCGGCCACAAGCGATAATTCCCACTGTTTTCGCGTTTCATAGGCTAATTTCGAAACAGTCAAATGGACAAGCCAGTCGTCCCAAAATTCAGCCGGGCGTTTGAGGGCACGTAGCGCACCAACGTGCTGCAATGTTAAATTTAAAACGTGTTTAATTGCTTTTGCGGAGTCTTTCGATATCTTTTCAATCGATGATAATGCTTTTATATGGCTGTTCAATATGATACGCATAACTTTATAGCGTGCTGTCAGCATATCCCAAGCTTCACTGTAGTTGCTGTCGCTTACAGCAAAACTACTAACTAATTCCAATGCTTCACCATTTAAACAATTGCGCAAGTATTGCAACTTCTGTCCGTCCGACAAACTTGCATTGGAATTCACTAGTGAACAGAATGCGTCATGAAAAGTGATCCATTTTGTTGGATCGCCACTAAAGGATGGTAACTGCAGCTTCGGTAGCGGCATGCGTGCAGGTGTAGTCGGAGTTACTGTAGGGGTTGGTTGCTTTTGTGGCGCAAGAATGCGATTAAAATTTGATTTAGCGATCAAATACCACTCCTCACCTTGAATTCGTGCCTGCTCTTCTACTGCTGTGTTTTCGTCGCCACACGACACCTCCACTTCTTCTTGTGCTTAACAGAAACGTTCCCACTGCTCCTACAGCAATTGCAAATATGTGGGTGCAGCCTCTGCATCGATCGCAAGCGAATCGGCTTTGCTCGATTGCAAATGCCGCTTTAATGCATTTAAAGCAGAATCGCGAACTTTCAACGAAGACATTTTTTATTTGCGGGTTTTTATGAAATTTATAAAATTAAAGCGATGTGGACTGTATTTTGCGGAAATATTGTGCGATCCGGCTCGAAGGACCAAAATGTTAGCGTTAAAATGCGGGTTGCGGGTTGTAAGTTTTACTTACGCGAGGATTATAGCCGATTATAAAAAACACTTGCACTTGTTTTTCTTCGTTTAATTACTTTTTAGATAAGCGGAAGTAGCTATTGACAGCTAACAGTCAGTGCTGCCAATGCCACTAATTGACGTTTGATATGATTACATATAGAGATGCCAATTAGGCGCAAACAATTTCCATATTGTATAAACACATTCTAGGGGTGCCCGGGTCCACGTTTTGGCCTATATCTCGAGACCCTAGTCACCAATAGGTATGAAAACTACCCTGTACTAAAGCACTCATCAACAGCTTTCATTTGATATCCATATTGTATAAACACATTCTAGGGGTGCCCGGGTCCACGTTTTGGCCTATATATCGATACCCAAGTCTCCCAGAGGTATAAAAAATAATCTGTAGTAAAGCACACATCAACAGCTTCAATTTGATACCCATACCGTAAAAACACACTCTAGTGTTACCCTGATTCACGTTTTTGTCTATATCTCGAGACCGTAGTCACCAATATTTATGAGAACTACCCTGTACTAAAGCACTCATTAACAGCTTTCATTTGATATCCATATTGTATAAACACATGCTAGAGGTGCCCGGGTCCACGTTTTGGCCTATATCTCGAGACCGTAGTCACCAATAGGTATGAACTACCCTGTACTAACGCACTCATCAACAGTTTTCCTTTGATATCCATATTGTATAAACACATTCTAGGGGTGCCCGGGTCCACGTTTTGGCCTATATCCCGAGACCCTAGTGTTCAATAGGTATGAAAACTACCCTGTACTAAAGCACACATCAACAGCTTTCATTTCATATCCATATTGTATAAACACATTCTAGGGGTGCCCGGGTCCACGTTTTGGCCTATATCTCGAGACCCAAGTCACCCAGCGGTATAAAAAATAATCTGTAGTAAAGCACACATCAACAGCTTCAATTTGATATCCATAACGTAAAAACACACTCTAGTGTTACCCTGATCCACGTTTGGGCCTATATCTCGAGACCCTAGTCTTCAATAGGTATGAAAACTACCCTGTACTAAAGCACTTATCAACAGCTTTCATTCGATATCCATATTGTATAAATACATTCTAGGGGTGTTCGGGTCCACGTTTTGGCCTTTATCTCGAGACCCTAGTCACCAATATTTATGAAAACTACCCTGTACTAAAGCATTCATTAACAGCTTCAATTTGATACCCATAACGTAAAAACATACTCTAGTGTTACCCTGATCCACGTTTTTGCCTATATCTCGAGACCGTAGTCACCAATATTTATGAAAACTACCTTGTACTAAAGCACTTATCAACAGCTTTCATTTGATATCCATATTGTATAAACACATTCTAGGGGTGCCCGGGTCCACGTTTTGGCCTATATCTCGAGACCGTAGTCACCAATATTTATGAAAACTACCCTGTACTAAAGCACTCATTAAAAGCTTTCATTTGATATCCATATTGTATAAACACATTCTAGGGGTGTCCGGGTCCACGTTTTGGCCTATATATCGAGACCCAAGTCACCCAGAGGTATAAAAAATAATCTGTAGTAAAGCTCACATCAACAGCTTCAATTTGATACCCATACCGTAAAAACACACTCTAGTGTTACCCTGATCCACGTTTGGGCCTATATCTCGAGACCCTAGTCTTCAATAGGTGTGAAAACTACCCTGTACTAAAGCACTTATCAACAGCTTTCATTCGATATCCATATTGTATAAATACATTCTAGGGGTGTCCGGGTCCACGTTTTGGCCTTTATCTCGAGACCCTAGTCACCAATATTTATGAAAACTACCCTGTACTAAAGCATTCATTAACAGCTTCAATTTGATACCCATAACGTAAAAACATACTCTAGTGTTACCCTGATCCACGTTTTTGCCTATATCTCGAGACCGTAGTCACCAATATTTATGAGAACTACCCTGTACTAAAACACTCATTAACAGCTTTCATTTGATATCCGTATTGTATAAACACATGCTAGAGGTGCCCGGGTCCACGTTTTGGCCTATATCTCGAGACCGTAGTCACCAATAGGTATGAAGACTACCCTGTACTAACGCACTCATCAACAGTTTTCCTTTGATATCCATATTGTATAAACACATTCTAGGGGTGCCCGGGTCCACGTTTTGGCCTATATCCCGAGACCCTAGTCTTCAATAGGTATGAAAACTACCCTGTACTAAAGCACTCATCAACAGCTTTCATTTCATATCCATATTGTATAAACACATTCTAGGGGTGCCCGGGTCCACGTTTTGGCCTATATCTCGAGACCCAAGTCACCCAGCGGTATAAAAAATAATCTGTAGTAAAGCACACATCAACAGCTTCAATTTGATATCCATAACGTAAAAACACACTCTAGTGTTACCCTGATCCACGTTTGGGCCTATATCTCGAGACCCTAGTCTTCAATAGGTATGAAAACTGCCCTGTACTAAAGCACTTATCAACAGCTTTCATTCGATGTCCATATTGTATAAATACATTCTAGGCGTGTCCGGATCCACGTTTTGGCCTTTATCTCGAGACCCTGGTCACCAATATTTATGAAAACTACCCTGTACTAAAGCATTCATTAACAGCTTCAATTTGATATTCATAACGTAAAAACACACTCTAGTGTTACCCTGATCCACGTTTGGGCCTATATCTCGAGACCCTAGTCTTCAATAGGTATGAAAACTACCCTGTACTAAAGCACTTATCAACAGCTTTCATTCGATATCCATATTGTGTAAATACATTCTAGGGGTGTCCGGTTCCACGTTTTGGCCTTTATCTCGAGACCCTAGTCACCAATATTTATGAAAACTACCCTGTACTAAAGCATTCATTAACAGCTTCAATTTGATACCCATAACGTAAAAACATACTCTAGTGTTACCCTGATCCACGTTTTTGTCTATATCTCGAAACCGTAGTCACCAATATTTATGAAAAATACCCTGTACTAAAGCACTTATCAACAGCTTTCATTTGATATCTATATTGTATAAACACATTCTAGGGGTGTCCGGGTCCACGTTTTGGCCTTTATCTCGAGACCCTAGTCACCAATATTTATGAAAACTACCTTGTACTAAAGCACTCATTAACAGCTTTCATTTGATATCCATATTGTATAAACACATTCTAGGGGTGCCCGGGTCCACGTTTTGGCCTATATCTCGAGACCGTAGTCACCAATATTTATGAAAGCTACCCTGTACTAAAGCACTCATTAACAGCTTTCATTTGATATCCATATTGTATAAACACATTCTAGTGGTGCCCGGGTCCACGTTTTGGCCTATATCTCGAGACCGTAGTCACCAATATTTATGAAAACTACCTTGTACTAAAGCACTTATCAAGAGCTTTCATTTGATATCCATATTGTATAAACACATTCTAGGGGTGCCCGGGTCCACGTTTTGGCCTATATTTCGAGACCGTAGTCACCAATATTTATGAAAATTACCCTGTACTAAAGAACTCATTAACAGCTTTCATTTGATATCCATATTGTATAAACACATTCTAGGGGTGCCCGGGTCCACGTTTTGGCATATTTATCGAGACCCAAGTCACCCAGAGGTATAAAAAATAATCTGTAGTAAAGCACACATCAACAGCTTCAATTTGATACCCATACCGTAAAAACACACTCTAGTGTTACCCTGATCCACGTTTTTGTCTATATCTCGAGACCGTAGTCACCAATATTTATGAGAACTATCCTGTACTAAAGCACTCATTAACAGCTTTCATTTGATATCCATATTGTATAAACACATGCTAGAGGTGCCCGGGTCCACGTTTTGGCCTATATCTCGAGACCGTAGTCACCAAAAGGTATGAAAACTACCCTGTACTAACGCACTCATCAACAGTTTTCCTTTGATATCCATATTGTATAAACACATTCTAGGGGTGCCCGGGTCCACGTTTTGGCCTATATCCCGAGACCCTAGTCTTCAATAGGTATGAAAACTACCCTGTACTAAAGCACTCATCAACAGCTTTCATTTCATATCCATATTGTATAAACACATTCTAGGGGTGCCCGGGTCCACGTTTTGGCCTATATCTCGAGACCCAAGTCACCCAGCGGTATAAAAAATAATCTGTAGTAAAGCACACATCAACAGCTTCAATTTGATATCCATAACCTAAAAACACACTCTAGTGTTACCCTGATCCACGTTTGGGCCTATATCTCGAGACCCTAGTCTTCAATAGGTATGAAAACTACCCTGTACTAAACCACTTATCAACAGCTTTCATTCGATGTCCATATTGTATAAATACATTCTAGGGGTGTCCGGGTCCACGTTTTGGCCTTTATCTCGAGACCCTAGTCACCAATATTTATGAAAACTACCCTGTACTAAAGCATTCACTAACAGCTTCAATTTGATACCCATAACGTAAAAACATACTCTAATGTTACCCTGATCCACGTTTTTGCCTATATCTCGAGACCGTAGTCACCAATATTTATGAAAACTACCTTGTACTAAAGCACTTATCAACAGCTTTCATTTGATATCCATATTGTATAAACACATTCTAGGGGTGCCCGGGTCCACGTTTTGGCCTATATCTCGAGACCCTAGTCTTCAATGGGTATGAAAACTTCCCTGTACCAAAGCACTCATCAACAGCTTTCATTCGATATCCATATTGTATAAATACATTCTAGGGGTGTCCGGGTCCACGTTTTGGCCTTTATCTCGAGACCCTAGTCACCAATATTTATGAAAACTACCCTGTACTAAAGCACTTATCAACAGCTTTCATTTGATATCCATATTGTATAAACACATTCTAGGGGTGCCCGGGTCCACGTTTTGGCCTATATCTCGAGACCCTAGTCCTCAATGGGTATGAAAACTACCCTGTACTAAAGCACTCATCAACAGCTTTCATTTCATATCCATATTGTATAAACACATTCTAGGGGTGCCCGGGTCCACGTTTTGGCCTATATCTCGAGACCCAAGTCACCCAGCGGTATAAAAAATAATCTGTAGTAAAGCACACATCAACAGCTTCAATTTGATACCCATAACGTAAAAACACACTCTAGTGTTACCCTGATCCACGTTTGGGCCTATATCTCGAGACCCTAGTCTTCAATAGGTATGAAAACTACCCTGTACTAAAGCACTTATCAACAGCTTTCATTCGATATCCATATTGTATAAATACATTCTAGGGGTGTCCGGGTCCACGTTTTGGCCTTTATCTCGAGACCCTAGTCACCAATATTTATGAAAACTACCCTGTACTAAAGCATTCATTAACAGCTTCAATTTGATACCCATAACGTAAAAACATAGTCTAGTGTTACCCTGATCCACGTTTTTGCCTATATCTCGAGACCGTAGTCACCAATATTTATGAAAACTACCTTGTACTAAAGCACTTATCAACAGCTTTCATTTGATATCCATATTGTATAAACACATTCTAGGGGTGCCCGGGTCCACGTTTTGGCCTATATCTCGAGACCGGAGTCACCAATATTTATGAAAACTACCCTGTACTAAAGCACTCATTAACAGCTTTCATTTGATATCCATATTGTATAAACACATTCTAGGGGTGCCCGGGTCCACGTTTTGGCCTATATCTCGAGACCCTAGTCACCAATAGGTATGAAAGCTACCCTGTACTAAAACACTCATCAACAACTTTCATTTGATATCCATATTGTATAAACACATTCTAGAAGTGCCCGGGTCCACGTTTTGGCCTATATCTCGAGACCCTAGTCACCAATAGGTATGAAAGCTACCCTCACTCATCAACAGCTTTCATTTAATATCCGTATTGTATAAACACATTCTAGGGGTGCCCGGGTCCACGTTTTGGCCTATATCTCGAGTATCCTATGTCCGTTCCCTGATTCTAAGCTACCTCTCCACCAATTTTCAGCCAAATCGGTTCATCTGTTCTTGAGTTATGCGTAGTGTAGCTAACATCACTTTCTTTTATATATGTATATAGATGTGTTCCAAATATGAACCAAATCGGACCACAAATACGATATGTTGAAATATTTAGATCCATGCGCCACCTATCGGAGTTTTTTCTTATTATTGCATTGTCATCGGGTTCTGAACTACATTCCATGTTTCAAGCTTGTAGCTTAACAGGAAGTTACTTAAATTTCAATTACAAAATTCGTGCAGGCCAGCCAACCAGCCTGTAAGGTCAAGCTAAATAAACCCGTTTAAAAATACAGTCCTACTAAGACATATTGACATATAAATTTGATAACGCAATTCAACTGTGCAAATATACATACATATGTGACCCGGCCTATGAAAAGGTGGCTTATGACTCAAAAGCGAAACATCTGTTAAAGACAAACAATGCATTTCTTCAGTTTCTTAATACTTTTTCTTTTGCATTATTTTTTTTGAGTCATAAGCCACCCTTTCATAGGCCGGGTCACATATGTATAAACAAATAATTACTAGGAAATTTTCTTATGAAAAAGTATAGCAAAATGTTTTGTCAAAGCCACGTTAATTTTATTTCGCTGGAATATGCGTAAATATGAATCTGTTTGTTTAACTAATTAAAAATTTCCATTATAGTTATTAACTAAATAGGCTTATTTGGCTCCTATAACAGAAAATTTATATTGGAGATAACAATTCTATTCGCGCAAATCGCCTTTTTAGTTAATTCTTTTCTGTGCACAACAAAATCTCCAAAATTACAAAACCACATGAAATCGTTTACCTTTTTTTGAAAAAATCACTTGACAGCTTTTGACAACTATCCCGGCATTTTTGGACATGTATTATCAATAAAACCCCCTGGTAAATTATTACTTCCATGGAATATTTATATCTATATTTAATACTTAAATGAAGATGGATAGGATAATATTTTTACTCAAATTATACTTAAATATTAAAACACAAGAATCTATCAATACGGAATAATCAGATTTCACTGATTTTGCATATGTGGAGCCAAGTAACCATCGCACATTTGAAAATTACGTAATTTTCTTGCATCCCCTCTCCCCTTAACACATTTTCCCTAAGTCGTCAGTACTTTGGTTCATCCAGACATCGAACATCCCAACTTTCACATTTATAATATACGTATGCACAGTTCATGGTTTATATAGATGTTAGTATAAAAGATTGTATATTCTGGTTACCTACAGGACAATTTCGGCATCATTCCGGGACCATTTCCGTACTCCGAAGATTAAGTTAAGACTGTTTTGGATATTTTTCCGAATGAAATTGGAACTATTTGGGCCAGTTCGAAACCGTGTACGGAATATTTTCGGAACTACTTTAGAATACCTCAGGATTATATCGGGATTGTGCTCGGAATCGTTTTAGAACTGTTTATAGATTAGATACTTTGAGGCTATTAAATGATCGTCTCGAGATTATTTGAGGGACATTTTCGGGACTATTTCAAATTTTTCTAGGACTATTTCGGGACCGTATAGTGATGGTGTTCGAGATCTTCTTGGGGCTGTTTCGCATCCGTTTCTGGATTGTTTTCGTAATAATATCGTTGAGAATTTTTGGGGACTAACTTCATATATGTAGTATCAAGATTAAAAAAAAGTATTTCAGGGGAGTATTTGATCTTTCTTTTTTAAGAACTCAACTATTCCTTCCTTCTGTTTATCACCGCGTACTTATTTCCGCGACTGCGAGTATTTCGCGATTTGTTGGGACTATTTAAAGTTTATTTTTTGGACGGCCTCGGTACTTTATTCAAATCATATCTTGGCATATCGTGCGGACTGGGACGCGGTTTTAGGCTAGCTTCACGAATATGTAAAAGATGAACAGACGTTTAAATCCACATCAAATTAACGCCTTACTAACAATTCACGAAAGATATTGATTACGTCAACGCATTTAAGCTCGAGCAGTGTTGTTGCTCTTCAGAATTTCGTGCAATGCTCGCAAACCTGGCTTGTGGCAGTAGACAATAAAAACAATTAGCAGTTTGGAAAAAGATAAAACTAATTAAGTGAACCATTTGTACTTTTCTGTATTTATACACAAAAAATACAGTCATTGTATACATGTCAATTCAACTGTGCAAATCTAATCTATCTAGTTTAATATCTAATATCTAATCTAATATATATTATAAATGGGAAAGTTTGGATGTTTGGATGTTTGTCCAGACATCACTTTCTTTTATATATGTATATAGATGTGTTCCAAATATGAACCAAATCGGACCACAAATACGATATTTTGAAATATTTAGATCCATGCGCCACCTATCGGAGTTTTTTCTTATTATTGCATTGTCATCGGGTTCTGAACTACATTCCATGTTTCAAGCTTGTAGCTTAACAGGAAGTTACTTAAATTTCAATTACAAAATTCGTGCAGGCCAGCCAACCAGACAACCAGCCTGTCAAGTCAAGCTAAATAAACCCGTTTAAAAATACAGTCCTACTAAGACATATTGACATGTAAATTTGATAACGCAATTCAACTGTGCAAATATACATACATATGTGACCCGGCCTATGAAAAGGTAGCTTATGACTCAAAAACGAAACAGCTGTTAAAGACAAACAATGCATTTCTTCAGTTTCTTAATACTTATTCTTTTGCATTATTTTTTTTGAGTCATAAGCCACCTTTTCATAGTCCGGGTCCCATATATATAAACAAACAATTACTAGGAAATTTTCTTATGAAAAAGTATAGCAAAATGTTTTGTCAAAGCCACGTTAATTTTATTTCGCTGGAATATGCGTAAATATGAATCTGTTTGTTTAACTAAATAAAAATTTCCATTATAGTTATTAACTAAATAGGCTTATTAGGCTCCTATAACAGAAAATATATATTGGAGATAACAATTCTATTCGCGCAAATCGCCTTTTTAGTTAATTCTTTTCTGTGCACAACAAAATCTCCAAAATTACAAAACCACATGAAATCGTTTACCTTTTTTTGAAAAAATCACTTGACAGCTTTTGACAACTATCCCGGCATTTTTGGACATCTATTATCAATAAAACCCCCTGGTAAATTATTACTTCCATGGAATATTTATATCTATATTTAATACTTAAATGAAGATGGATAGGATGATATTTTTACTCAAATTATACTTAAATATTAAAACACAAGAATCTATCAATGCGGAATAATCAGATTTCACTGATTTTGCATATGTGGAGCCAAGTAACCATCGCACATTTGAAAATTACGTAATTTTCGTTGCATCCCCTCTCCCCTTAACACATTTTCCTTAAGTCGTCAGTACTTTGGTTCATCCAGACATCGAACATCCCAACTTTCACATTTATAATATACGTATGCACAGTTCATAGTTTATATAGATGTTAGTATAAAAGATTGTGTGTTCTGGTTACTTACGGGACAATTTCGGCATCATTCCGGGACCATTTCCGTACTTCGGAGATTAAGTCAAGACAGTTTTGGATATTTTTTAGAATGAAATTGGAACTATTTGGGCCAGTTCGAAACCGTGTACGGAATATTTTCGGAACTACTTTAGAATACCTCAGGATTATATCGGGATTGTGCTCGGAATCGTTTTAGAACTGTTTATAGATTAGATACTTTGAGTCTATTAAACGATCGTCTCGAGATTATTTGAGGGACATTTTCGGGACTATTTCGGGACCGTATAGAGATGGTGTTCGAGATCTTCTTGGGGCTGTTTCGCATCCGTTTCTGGATTGTTTTCGTAATAATATCGTTGAGAATTTTTGGGGACTAACTTCATATATGTAGTATCAAGATTAAAAAAAAAGTATTTCAGGGGAGTATTTGATCTTTCTTTTTTAAGAACTCAACTATTCCTTCCTTCTGTTTATCACCGCGTGCTTATTTCCGCGACTGCGAGTATTTCGCGATTTGTTGGGACTATTTAAAGTTTATTTTTTGGACGGCCTCGGTACTTTATTCAAATCATATCTTGGCATATCGTGCGGACTGGGACGCGGTTTTAGGCTAGCTTTACGAATATGTAAAAGATGAACAGACGTTTAAATCCACATCAAATTAACGCCTTACTAACAATTCACGAAATATATTAGGGGGACTCATGAAAGCATATAAACTTATAAGGTGTAAAATTATATCCATTTACACACGCTGTTATATGAACGCACCTAGAAATACTCTTGATAAACTTGATTGTTTATCAGCTGTATTATTGCCAAACAAAAATTTGTTGATTGTTATACAAATTAAAAAATGCCAAGATTAAGTGAAAAATCAAAACTAAAACGTCTTTACTAAGATATTCTTGTAAATGACTTTCTGATGTTGGAGATTTCTGATGAAAATGCCTGCTGTAATGTATGCAAGGTTGCATTCCTTTGAGTTTACCGCGTTTAGACAATGAAATGTGCGCGTAAATTTATACAAATTGTGTAAATAATTTTTATACTCAGTTGAGCAGAGCTCACAGAGTATATTAAGTTTGATTGGATAACGGTTGGTTGTACATATATAAAGGAATCGAAATAGATATAGACTTCCATATATCAAAATAATCAGGATCGAAAAAAAATTTGATTGAGCCATGTCCGTCCGTCCGTCCGTCCGTTAACACGATAACTTGAGTAAATTTTGAGGTATCTTGATGAAATTTGGTATGTAGGTTCCTGAGCACTCATCTCAGATCGCTATTTAAAATGAACGATATCGGACTATAACCACGCCCACTTTTTCGATATCGAAAATTTCGAAAAACCGAAAAAGTGCGATAATTCATTACAAAAGACCGATAAAGCGACGAAACTTGGTACATGAGTTGGAGTTTTGGAAAATGGGCGTGGCACCGCCCACTTTTAAAAGAAGGTAATTTAAAACTTTTGCAAGCTGTAATTTGGCAGTCGTTGAAGATATCATGATGAAATTTAGCAGGAACGTTACTCTTATTACTATATGTACGCTTAATAAAAATTAGCAAAATCGGAGAAGGACCACGTCCACTTTTAAAAAAAAATTTTTTTAAAGTAAAATTTTTACAAAAAATTTAATATCTTTACAGTATATAAGTAAATTATGTCAAGATTCAACTCCAGTAATGATATGGTGCAACAAAATACAAAAATAAAAGAAAATTTAAAAATGGGCGTGGCTCCGCCCTTTTTCATTTAATTTGTCTAGGATACTTTTAACGCCATAAGTCGAACAAAAATTAACCAATCCTTTTGAAATTTGGTAGGGGCATATATTTTATGGGCGAAATCGGTTGATGCCACGCCCAGTTTTTATACACAGTCGTCCGTCTGTCCTTCCGCATGGCCGTTAACACGATAACTTGAGCAAAAATCGATATATCTTTACTAAACTTAGTTCACGTGCTTACTTGAACTCACTTTATCTTGGTATGAAAAATGAACGAAATCCGACTATAACCACGCCCACTTTTTCGATATCGAAAATTGCGAAAAATGAAAAAAATGCCATAATTCTATACCAAATACGAAAAAAGGGATGAAACATGGTAAGGTAAGGATTGTTTTATTGACGCGAAATATAACTTTAGAAAAAACTTTATAAAATGGTTGTGACACCTACCATATTAAGTAGAAGAAAATGAAAAAGTTCTGCAGGGCGAAATAAAAAACCCTTAAAATCTTGGCAGGTATTACATATATAAATAAATTAGCGGTATCCAACATATGATGTTCTGGGTCACCCTGGTCCACATTTTGGTCGATATCTGGAAAACGCCTTCACATATACAACTACCGCCACTCCCTTTTAAAACTCTTATTAATACCTTTAATTTGATACCCATATCGTACAAACTCATTCTAGAGTCACCCCTGGTCCACCTTTATGGCGATATTTCGAAAAGGCGAACACCTATAGAACGAAGGCCCACTCCCTTTTAAAAATACTCATTAACGCCTTTCATTTGATACCCATATCGTACTAACGAATTTTAGAGTCACCCCTGGCCCACCTTTATGGCGATATCTCGAAACGGCGTCCACCTATGGAACTAAGGATTACTCCCTTTTAAAATGCTCATTAACACCTTTCATTTGATACCCATATCGTACAAACGCATTCTAGAGTCACCCCTGGTCCATCTTTACGGCGATATCTCGAAAAGGCGTCCATCTATAGAACTTAGGTCCACGCCCTTTTAAAATACTCATTAATACCTTTCATTTGATACCCATATCGTACAAACGCATTCTAGAGTCAACCCTGATCCACCTTTATGGCTATATCCCTAAATGGCGTCCACCTATAGAACTATGGCCCACTCCCTCATAAAATACTCTTTAATGCCTTTCATTTGATACACATGGCATACAAACACATTCCAGGGTTTCCCTCGGCATTTTCCTACATGGTTATTTTCCCATATGTTGTCACCTTAGCTCTCAGCTGAGTATGTAATGTTCGGTTACACCCGAACTTAACCTTCCTTACTTGTTCATACAAAATTTGACAGTTCGTTTACGCACTAGATAAATTTATACCTTTACACACTTTATAAGGCATTTATACGGTTACATGAGTCCCTCTATTGATTACGTCAACGCATTTAAGTTCGATCAGTGTTGTTGCTCTTCAGAATTTCGTGCAATGCTCGCAAACTTGGCTTGTGGCAGTAGACAATAGAAACAATATACAGTTTGGAAAAAGATAAAACTAATTAAGTGAACCATTTGTACTTTTCTGTATTTATGCACAAAAAATACAGTCATTGTACACATGTCAATTCAACTGTGCAAACCTAATCTATCTAGTCTAATATCTAATATATCTAATATCTAATCCAATATATTTAATCTAATCTAATATCTAATATATATTATAAATGGGAAAGTTTGGATGTTAAGATGTTTGGATGTTTGGATGTTTGGATGTTTGTCCAGACGTTTGTCTTTGTGACTCAATCACGCAAGAACGGCTGGACCGATTTGGATGAAATTTTGCACACATATAGCCAATAGTCTAGAAGGATCTACTAACTATATATTTTTGAAAAGGGGCGTGGTCCTCGCCCCCTAGGAACAGTTATAATTTAATTATTATATTTTTTCGTCTTTGCGACTGAATCACGCCAGAATGGCTACACGGATTTTGATGAAATTTGGGACACAGACAGTAGTCTACTAGCGAAATTTTTTTCGAACATGGAAAGAGGGGTGGGGGTCCCACGACCCCTTCGAGAAATTATTTTTCAATAATTTTTACACATTATAACTTTACGTATACTGGCCTTCACCAATATCACAGACTCAAGGGGTCAAATAAGTCGAGGGCTTACAAAGTAAGCAGTGATACCTTCCGCCCGCCTTACCCCCTTTATCTCCCCCTCTGGTGTAAATTCTATAAATTGTTATAACTCAATATAAATTTTCTCCTAAATCAATAGTTTTTGGTATCTGGTACATACAGAACGAGATCTAGACAATTTTGGAGGAACGATCAGTGGTCCTCTTCTCTACTCCCGCCATCCGCCCTCCATCAATTGTTTTTATTAGCACGCTTTTATTAGCTTTACCTGTATGTTTCTATGTAACTTTTTATTCGCTCCAATGCGCCTGCTGCCTTATTAACATGGTTTTATAATTAGCTTCACCTTATTTGTAATCCCGTAAAGGTCATATCGAGACCCTCCGGGATCATTTCTGGATGGTTTTCGGGATCGGTCCGGGATTACGCCGGGGTAATTTCGGGACTTTTTCGGGACTATTTCGCGATCATTTGGGGACCCTTCCGGCATCATTTCTGGATGGTTTTCGGGATCCGTCCGGGATCCCGTCGGGGTACTTTCGGGATCATTTGCGTACCTTCGAGAGATAAATTCTTGATGGTTTCCGGGATAATTACGGGACTTTTTCGGGGTCAGTTTGGGTCCTTTCCGTAATCATTCCTGGATGGTTTTAGGTATCTGTCCGGGATCCCGTCGGGACCATTTCGGGACTATTTCGGGATCATTAGGGTTATCTTCCGGCATCATTTCTGCATGGTTTTCGAGATCCGTCCGCGATCCCGTCAGGGTCATTTCGGGACTATTTCGGGATAATTTGGGGTACCTGCATGCATCATTTCTGGATGGTTTTCGGTATCCGTCCGGGATCCCGTCGGTGTCATTTCGGGACCATTTGGGGTCCATTCCGGCATCATTTCTGGATGGTTTTCGGGATCCGTCCGGGATCCTGTCGGGGTCATTTTGGGACTTTTGCGGGATCATTTGGGGTCTCTTCCGGCATCATTTCTGGATGGTTTTCGGGATCCGTCCGGGATCCCGTCGATGTCATTTCGGGACTATTACGGCATCATTTGGGGTACCTTCCGGCATCATTTCTAGATGGTTTTCGGGATCCATCCGGGATCCCGTCGGGGTCATTTCGGAACTTTTTCTCGACTAATACAGGATCATTTGGGGAACCTTTCGGCATCATTTCTGGATGGTTTACGGGATCCGTCCGGGATCCCGTCGGCGTCATTTTGGGACTTTTGCGGGATCATTTGGGGTCTCTTCCGGCATCATTTCTGGATGGTTTACGGGATCCGTCCGGGATCCTGTCGGGGTCATTTTGGGACTTTTGCGGGATCATTTGGGGTCTCTTCCGGCATCATTTCTGGATGGTTTATGGGATCCGTCCGGGATCCTGTCGGGGTCATTTTGGGACTTTTGCGGGATAATTTGGGGTCTCTTCCGGCATCATTTCTGGATGGTTTACGGGATCCGTCCGGGACCCTGTCGGGGTCATTTTGGGACTTTAGCGGGATCATTTGGGGTCTCCTCCGGCATCATTTCTGGATGGTTTACGGGATCCGTCCGGGATCCTGTCGGGGTCATTTTGGGACTTTTGCGGGATAATTTGGGGTCTCTCCCGGCATCATTTCTGGATGGTTTTCGGGATCCGTCCGGGATCCTGTCGGGGTCATTTTGGGACTTTTGCGGGATCATTTGGGGTCTCTTCCGACATCATTTCTGGATGGTTTACGGGATCCGTCCGGGATCATGTCGGGGTCATTTTAAGACTTTTGCGGGATCATTTGGGGTATCTTCCGGCATCATTTCTGGATGGTTTACGGGATCCGTGCGGGACCCTGTCGGGGTCAATTTGGGACTTTAGCGGGATCATTTGGGGTCTCCTCCGGCATCATTTCTGGATGGTTTTCGGGATCCGTCCGGGATCCCGTCGATGTCATTTCGGGAATATTTCGGCATCATTTGGGGTACCTTCCGCTATCAATTCTAGATGGTTTTCGGGATCCGTCCGGGATCCCGTCGGAGTCATTTCGGAATTTTTTCTCGACTAATACAGGATCATTTGGGGACCCTATCGGCATCATTTCTGGATGGTTTTCGGAATCCTTCCGCGATCCCGTCAGGGTCATTTCGGAATTATTTCGGGATAATTTGGGGTACCTGCCGGCATCATTTCTGGATGGTTTTCAGTATCCGTCCGGGATCCCGTCGGTGTCATTTCGGGACCATTTGGGGTCCATTCCGTCATCATTTCTGGATGGTTTTCGGGATCCGTCCGGGATCCTGTCGCGGTCATTTTGGGACTTTTGCGGGATCATTTGGGGTCTCTTCCGGCATCATTTCTGGATGGTTTTCGGGATCCGCCCGTGATCCTGTCGGGGTCATTTTGGGACTTTTGCGGGATCATTTGGGGTATCTTCCGGCATCATTTCTGGATGGTTTACAGGATCCGTCCGGGATCCTGTCGGGGTCATTTTGAGACTTTTGCGGGATCTTTTGGGGTCTCTTCCGGCATCATTTCTGTATGGTTTTCGGGATCCGTCAGGGATCCTGTAGGGGTCATTTTGGGACTTTTGCGGGATCATTTGGGGTCTCTTCCGGCATCATTTCTGGATGGTTTACGGGATCCGTCCGGGATCCTGTCGGGGTCATTTTGGGCCTTTTGCGGCATCATTTGGGTTATCTTCCGGCATCATTTCTGGAGGGTTTACGGGATCCGTCCGGGATCCTGTCGGGGTCATTTTGGGACTTTTGCGGGATCATTTGGGGTCTCTCCCGGCATCATTTCTGGATGGTTTTCGGTATCCGTCCGGGATCCTGTCGGGGTCATTTTGGGACTTTTGCGGGATCATTTGGGGTCTCTTCCGGCATCATTTCTGGATGGTTTACGAGATCCGTCCGGGATCCTGTCGGGGTCATTTTGGGACTTTTGCGAGATCATTTGGGGTCTCTTCCGGCATCATTTCTGGATGGTTTACGGGATCCGTCCGGGACCCTGTCGGGGTCATTTTGGGACTTTAGCGGGATCATTTGGGGTCTCCTTCGGCATCATTTCTGGATGGTTTTCGGGATCCGTCCGGGATCCTGTCGGGGTAATTTTGGGACCTTTGCGGGATCATTTGGGGTCTCTTCCGGCATCATTTCTATATGGTTTTGGGATCCGTCCGGGATACCGTCGATGTCATTTCGGGACTATTTCGGCATCATTTGGGGTACCTTCCGGTATCAATTCTAGATGGTTTTCGGGATCCGTCCGGGATCCCGTCGGAGTCATTTCGGAACTTTTTCTCGACTAATACAGGATCATTTGGGGACCCTTTCGGCATCATTTCTGGATAGTTTTAGGGATCCGTTCGGGATCCCGACGGGGTCATATCGGGACCATTTGGACTACCTACCGGCATAATTTCTGGATGGTTTACGGGATCCGTCCGGGACCCTGTCGGGGTCATTTTGGGACTTTAACGGGATCATTTGGGGTCTCCTCCGGCATCATTTCTGGATGGTTTCCGGATCCATCCGGGATTCCGTCGGCGTAATTTCGGGACTAATAGGGGGTTATTTGGGGACCTTTCCGGCATCATTTCTGGATAGTTTTAGGGATCCGTTCGGGATCCCGACGGGGTCATATCGGGACCATTTGGGGTACCTACCGGCATCATTTCTGGTTGGTTTTCGGGATCCGTCCGGGATCCCGTCGGGATCATTTCGGGACTATTTCGGGATCATTTGGGGTACCTAGATGGATAGTTTTCGGGATTCGTCCGGGATCCCGTCTGGATCATTTCAGGACTTTTTCGGGATCATTTGGGGTATCTTCCGGCCACTTTTCTAGATGGTTTTCGGTATCCGTCCGGCATACCGTCAGGGTAATTTCGGGACTCTTTGGGGATAACTTGGGAACCTTTCCGGTATCATTTCTGGATAGTTTCCGGGATCCTTCGGGGATCCCGTCAGAGTCATTTCGGAACCCGCGACTAATGCGGGGTCATTTGGGGACCCTTTCGCCATCATTTCCGGATGGTTTTCGTGATCCGTCCGGGATACCGTCAGGGTAATTTTGGCACTATTTGGGGATGAATTGGGAACCTTTCCGGCATCATTTCTGGATAGTTTCCGGGATCCGTCGGGAATCCCGTCAGGATCAGTTCGGAACTATAAGGGGATCATTTCATTTTTCATCTTTCTTTAAAGGGATCATTTCACCTTCCAGCATCATTTCTGTATACTTTTGGGGATCCGTCCGGGATCCCGACGGGGTCATTTCTGGCCTATTTCGGGATCATTTTGGGGTACCAACCGGCATCATTTCTGGATGATCCGGGATCCGTCCGGGATCCCATCGGGGGAATTTCGGGATCATTTGGGGTCCCTTCCGGCATCATTTCTGGATCGTTTTCGGGATCCGTCCGAGATCCCGTAGGGTTTATTTTTTTACTTTTTCGGGAAAATGTCAGGGAATTTCGAGACTGTTCTTGGATCATTTGGGGATCCTTCAGGGATAATTTCTGGATGGTTTTCGGGATCCCGTCGGGGTAATTTCGGGACTTTTTCACGAATATTTCGGGGTCAGTTGCCCTTAAAGATCATTTATGGGTGGTTTTCGGGATCTGTCCGGGATCCCTTCAGGGTTATTTCGCGCCTTTTCGGGACTATTTCGGGATCATTTTGGGACCCTTCCGGGATAATTTCTCTATGACGACTTTATCTGGGATAAATTACGGACCCTTTAGAGATCAATTCTGGATGGTTTTCGGTATCGGTCTGGGATCCCCTCAAGGTCATTTCGGGACTTTTTCGGGACTATTTCGGAATCATTTTGGGACCCCTCCGGCATAATTTCTGGGTGATTTTCGGGATCTGTCCGGGATCCCGACGGAGTTTTTTCGGGACTTTTTCCGGACTATTTCTGGATTATTTGCGGACGTTTCAGAGCTCAGTTCTGGATGATTTTCGGGATCTGTCCGGGATCCCGTCGGAGTTATTTCGGGGTAATTTTGGGACCCTTCCAGGATAATTTCTTCATGATTTTCTGGATGGGTCTGAGTTTTTCGTGACTTTCGGGACTATTTCGGGATCATTTGCGGAACCTTCAGAGATCAATTCTGGATGGTTTGTGGACTTTTCCGGGATCATTTGGGGATCCCTCCAGAGTCATTTCTGTATGGTTTTCGGGATCCCGTCAGGGTCATTTCGGGCCTTTTTCGTGACTACTATTTCGGAATCATTTTGGGACTCTTCCGGGATAATTTCTGGGCGATTTTCGGGATTTGTCCGGGATCCCGTCAGAGTTTTTTCCGAACTTTTTCGGACTATATCGGGATCATTTGCGGACCGTTCAGGAATCAAATCTGGATGGTTTTCGGGATCCGTCCGGGATCCCGTCAGGGTCATTTCGGGACTTTTCGTGACTACTTCGGGATTATTTTGGGACCCTTCCGGCATCATTTCTGGATAGTTTTCGAGATTTGTCCAGGATCCCGTCGGCATCATTTCGTGACTATTTGGTGTCATTTAGGGACACTTCCGGGATCATTTTAGGTCTCTTCGAAACCGGTAATTCAGCACACATGGCCGTGGATTTACGGCAAATTATTCGTAATTAAAATTCGGTATGTTTTATCTTTAATATATCACAGCTTTTTCGTTATATTTTTAAATGAATCCTGTAACGAACTATTACAACTATAATTAAAATTTTTGTAATATTTTAGCCAACTAAATACCCGAAAAAGCAACACTGCTTTCATTTAAAAACTTCTTTTTGGTTTTAGCTAATTGTAGTTTCACTCCTTTGTTCTATGAGTAGTAATTCTTTCACCCCTGTCATATCAATTAATTTAACTTAGAAACAAAATGTATTTTTTTTAATTCGAAAAAAGTGTATTGTACTATTCATCTAAGCGTGCCCATCAGCTCAGTTAGTTCTTTTTTTTACTGTATTAAAAAATAAAATACATTGACAGAAAAAATTTTTAAACAGACAACTTGATAAGCAGGCTAACGTGAATAGCACATATATTTTATTTTCTCCTTGCGGACGGGGCCGCGGGTAAAGGCTAGTATATTATAAATGGCAAAGTTTGGATGTGAAGATGTTTGGATGTTTGGATGTTTGGATGTTTGTCCAGACGTTTGTCTTTGTGACTCAATCACGCAAGAACGGCTGGACCGATTTGGATGAAATTTTGCACACATATAGCCAATAGTCTAGAAGGATCTACTAACTATATATTTTTGAAAAGGGGCGTGGTCCCCGCCCCCTAGGAACAGTTATAATTTAATTATTATATTTTTTCGTCTTTGCGACTGAATCACGCCAGAATGGCTACACGGATTTTGATGAAATTTGGGACACAGACAGTAGTCTACTAGCGAAATTTTTTTCGAACATGGAAAGAGGGGTGGGGGTCCCACGACCCCTTCGAGAAATTATTTTTCAATAATTTTTACACATTATAACTTTATGTATACTGGCCTTCACCAATATCACAGACTCAAGGGGTCAAATAAGTCGAGGGCTTACAAAGTAAGCAGTGACACCCTCCGCCCCCCCCCCCCTTTATCTCCCCCTCTGGTGTAAAATCTATAAATTGTTATAAATCAATATAAATTTTCTCCTAAATCAATAGTTTTTGGTATCTGGTACATACAGAACGAGATCTAGACAATTTTGGAGGAACGATCAGTGGTCCTCTCCTCTACTCCCGCCATCCGCCCTCCATCAATTGTTTTTATTAGCACGCTTTTATTAGCTTTACCTGTATGTTTCTATGTAACTTTTTATTCACTCCAATGCGCCTGCTGCCTTATTAACATGGTTTCATAATTAGCTTCACCTTATTTGTAATCCCGTAAGGGTCATATCGAGACCCTCCGGGATCATTTCTGGATGGTTTTGGGATCGGTCCGGGATTACGCCGGGGTAATTTCGGGACTTTTTCGGGACTATTTCGGGATCATTTTGGGACCCTTCCGGGATCATTTCTGTATAGTTTTCGGGATCCGTCCGGGATCCCGTCGGGGTTATTTTGGGACATTTTCGGGACTATTCCGGGGGTACTTTCGGGATTATTTGCGTACCTTTGAGAAATAAATTCTTGATGGTTTCCGGGATCATTACGGGACTTTTTCGGGGTCAGTTTGGGTCCTTTCCGTAATCATTCCTGGATGGTTTTAGGGATCCGTCCGGGATCCCGTCGGCGTCATTTTGGGACTTTTGCGGGATCATTTGGGGTCTCTTCCGGCATCATTTCTGGATGGTTTACGGGATCCGTCCGGGATCCCGTCGGCGTCATTTTGGGACTTTTTCGGGATCATTTGGGGTGTCTTCCGGCATTATTTCTGGATGGTTTACGGGATCCGTCCGGGATCCTGTCGGGGTCATTTTGGGACTTTTGCGGGATCATTTGGGGTCTCTTCCAGCATCATTTCTGGATGGTTTTCGGGATCCGTCCGGGATACTGTCGGGGTCATTTTGAGACTTTTGCGGGATCATTTGGGGTCTCCTCCGGCATCATTTCTGGATGGTTTACGGGATCCGTCCGGGATCCTGTCGGGGTCATTTTGGGACTTTTGCTGGATCATTTGGGGTCTCTTCCGGCATCATTTCTGGATGGTTTACGGGATCCGTCCGGGATCCTGTCGGGGTCATTTTGGCACTTTTGCGGGATCATTTGGGGTCTCTTCCAGCATCATATCTGGATGGTTTTCGGGATCCGTCCGGGATCCTGTCGGGGTCATTTTGAGACTTTTGCGGGATCATTTGGGGTCTCCTCCGGCATCATTTCTGGATGGTTTACGGGAACCGTCCGGGATCCCGTCGGCGTCATTTTGGGACTTTTGCGGGATCATTTGGGGTCTCTTCCGGAATCATTTCTGGATGGTTTACGGGATCCGTCCGGGATCCTGTCGGGGTCATTTCGGGACTTTTGCGGGATCATTTTGAGTCTCTTCCAGCATCATTTCTGGATGGTTTTCGGAATCCGTCCGGGATCCTGTCGGGGTCATTTTGAGACTTTTGCGGGATCATTTGGGGTCTCCTCCGGCATCATTTCTGGATGGTTTACGGGATCCGTCCGGGATCCTGTCGGGGTCATTTTGGGACTTTTGCGGGATCATTTGGGGTCTCTTCCGGCATCATTTCTGGATGGTTTACGGGATCCGTCCGGGATCCTGTCGCGGTCATTTTGGGACTTTTGCGGGATCATTTGGAGTCTCTTCCGGAATCATTTCTGGATGGTTTACGGGATCCGTCCGGGATCCTGTCGGGGTCATTTTGGGACTTTTGCGGGATCATTTGGGGTCTATTCCGGCATCATTTCTGGATGGTTTACGGGATCCGTCCGGGACCCTGTCGGGGTCATTTTGGGACTTTAGCGGGATCATTTGGGGTCTCCTCCGGCATCATTTCTGGATGGTTTACGGGATCCGTCCGGGATCCTGTCGGGGTCATTTTGGGTCTTATGCGGGATCATTTGGGGTCTCTCCCGGCATCATTTCTGGATGGTTTTCGGGATACGTCCGGGATCCTGTCGGGGTCATTTTGGGACTTTTTCGGGATCATTTGGGGTCTCTTCCGACATCATTTCTGGATGGTTTACGGGATCCGTCCGGGATCCTGTCGGGGTCATTTTGGGACTTTTGCGGGATCATTTGGGGTCTCTTCCGGCATCATTTCTGGATGGTTTACGGGATCCGTCCGGGACCCTGTCGGGGTCATTTTGGGTCTTTAGCGGGATCATTTGGGGTCTCCTCCGGCATCATTTCTGGATGGTTTTCGGGATCCGTCCGGGATCCCGTCGATGTCATTTCGGGACTATTTCGGCATCATTTGGGGTACCTTCCGGTATCAATTCTAGATGGTTTTCGGGATTCGTGCGGGATCCCGTCGGGGTCATTTCGGAATTTTTTCTCGACTAATACAGGATCATTTGGGGACCTTATCGGCATCATTTCTGGATGGTTTTCGGGAGCCGTCCGTGATCCCGTCAGGGTCATTTCGCGACTATTTCGGGATAATTTGGGGTACCTGCCGGCATCATTTCTGGATGGTTTTCGGTATCCGTCCGGGATCCCGTCGGTGTTATTTCGGGACCATTTGGGGTCCATTCCGTCATAATTTCTGGATGGTTTTCGGGATCCGTCCGGGATCCTGTCGGGGTCATTTTGGGACTTTGGCGGGATCATTTGGGGTCTCTTCCGGCATCATTTCTGGATGGTTTACGAGATCCGTCCGGGATCCTGTGGGGGTCATTTTGGGACTTTTGCGAGATCATTTGGGGTCTCTTCCGGCATCATTTCTGGATGGTTTTCGGGATCCGTCCGGGATCCTGTCGGGGTCATTTTGGGACCTTTGCGGGATCATTTGGGGTATCTTCCGGCATCATTTCAAGATGGTTTTCGGGATCCATCCGGGATCCCGTCGGAGTCATTTCGGAACTTTTTCTCGACTAATACAGGATCATTTGGGGACCCTTTCGGCATCATTTCTGGATAGTTTTAGGGATCCGTTCGGGATCCCGACGGGGTCATATCGGGACCATTTGGGGTACCTACCGGCATCATTTCTGGATGGTTTACGGGTTCCGTCCGAGACCCTGTCGGGGTCATTTTGGGACTTTAGCGGGATCATTTGGGGTCTTCTCCGGCATCGTTTCTGGATGGTTTCCGGATCCGTCCGGGATTCCGTCGGCGTAATTTCGGGACTATTAGGGGGTTATTTGGGGACCTTTCCGGCATCATTTCTGGATAGTTTTAGGGATCCGTGTGGGATCCCGACGGGGTCATATCGGGACCATTTGGGGTACCTACCGGCATCATTTCTGGTCGGTTTTCGGGATCCGTCCGGCATCCCGTCGGGATCATTTCGGGACTATTTCGGGATCATTTGGGTACCTACCTTCATCATTTCTGGATGATTTTCGGGATCCGTACGGGAACCCGTCGGGGTCATTTCAGGACTTTTTCGGGATCCGCCCGTGATCCCGACGGGGTCATTTCGGGACTATTTCGGGATCATTTGGGGTACCTAGATGGATAGTTTTCGGGATTCGTCCGGGATCCCGTCTGGATCATTTCAGGACTTTTTCGGGATCATTTGGGGTATCTTCCGGCCACTTTTCTAGATGGTTTTCGGTATCCGTCCGGGATACCGTCAGGGTAATTATAGTCCCGAAATTACCCTGACGGTATCCCGGGGATAACTTGGGAACCTTTCCGGCATCATTTCTGGATAGTTTCCGGGATCCTTCGGGGATCCCGTCAGGGTCATTTCGGAACCCGCGACTAATGCGGGATCATTTGGGGACCCTTTCGCCATCATTTCCGGATGGTTTTCGTGATCCGTCCGGGATACCGTCAGGGTAATTTCGGGACTATTTGGGGATAACTTGGGAACCTTTCCGGCATCATTTCTGGATAGTTTCCGGGATCCGTCGGGGATCCCGTCAGGATCATTTCGGAACTATAAGGGGATCATTTCATTTTTCATCTTTCTTTAAGGGGATCATTTCACCTTCCAGCATCATTTCTGTATACTTTTGGGGATCCGTCCGGGATCCCGACGGGGTCATTTCTGGCCTATTTCGGGATCATTTTGGGGTACCAACCGGCATCATTTCTGGATGGTCCGGGATCCGTCCGGGATCCCATCGGGGGAATTTCGGGAATTTTTCGGGATCATTTGATGTCCCTTCCGGCATCATTTCTGGATCGTTTTCGGGATCCGTTCGAGATCCCGTCGGGTTTATTTTTTTACTTTTTCGGGAAAATGTCAGGGAATTTCGAGACTGTTCTTGGATCATTTGGGGATCCTTCAGGGATAATTTCTGGATGGTTTTCGGGATCCCGTCGGGGTAATTTCGGGACTTTTTCACGACTATTTCGGGGTCAGTTGCCCTTAAAGATCATTTCTGGGTGGTTTTCGGGATCCGTCCGGGATCCCGTCAGGGTTATTTCGCGCCTTTTCTGGACTATTTCGGGATCATTTTGGGACCCTTCCGGGATAATTTCCCTATGATTTTCGGGATCTGTTCGGGATCCCTTCGTAGTTTTTTCGCGACTTTATCTGGGATAAATTGCGGACCCTTTAGAGATCAATTCTGGATGGTTTTCGGTATCGGTCTGGGATCCCCTCAAGGTCATTTCGGGACTTTTTCGGGACTATTTCGGAATCATTTTGGGACCCCTCCGGCATAATTTCTGGGTGATTTTCGGGATCTGTCCAGGATCCCGACGGAGTTTTTTCGGGACTTTTTCCGGACTATTTCTGGATTATTTGCGGACGTTTCAGAGCTCAGTTCTGGATGATTTTCGTATTCTGTCCGGGATCCCGTCGGAGTTATTTCGGGGTAATTTTGGGACCCTTCCAGGATAATTTCTTCATGATTTTCGGGATGGGTCTGAGTTTTTCGTGACTTTCGGGACCATTTGCGGAACTTTCAGAGATCAATTCTGGATGGTTTGTGGACTTTTCCGGGATCATTTGGGGATCCCTCCAGAGTCATTTCTGTATGGTTTTCGGGATCCCGTCAGGGTCATTTCGGGCCTTTTTCGTGACTACTATTTCGGAATCATTTTGGGACTCCTCCGGGATAATTTCTGGGCGATTTTCGGGATTTGTCCGGGATCCCGTCAGAGTTTTTTCGGGACTTTTTCGGACTATATCGGGATCATTTGCGGACCGTTCAGGAATCAAATCTGGATGGTTTTCGGGATCCGTCCGGGATCCCGTCAGGGTCATTTCGGGACTTTTCGTGACTACTTCGGGATTATTTTGCGACCCTTCCGGCATCATTTCTGGATAGTTTTCGAGATTTGTACGGGATCCCGTCGGCATCATTTCGTGACTATTTGGTGTCATTTAGGGACACTTCCGGGATCATTTTAAGTCTCTTCGAAACCGGTAATTCAGCACACATGGCCGTGGATTTACGGCAAATTATTCGTAATTAAAATTCGGTATGTTTTATCTTTAATATATCACAGCTTTTTCGTTCTATTTTTAAATGAATCCTGTAGCGAACTATTACAACTATAATTAAATTTTTTGTAATATTTTAACCAACTAAATACCCGAAAAAGCAACACTGCTTTCATTTAAAAACTTCTTTTTGGTTTTAGCTAATTGCAGTTTCACTCCTTTGTTCTATGAGTAGTAATTCTTTCACCCCTGTCATATCAATTAATTTAACTTAGAAACAAAATGTATTTTTTTTAATTCGAAAAAAGTGTATTGTACTATTCATGTAAGCGTGCCCATCAGCTCAGTTAGTTCTTTTTTTTTACTGTATTAAAAAATAAAATACATTGACAGAAAAATTTTTTAAACAGACAACTTGATAAGCAGGCTAACGTGAATAGCACATATATTTTATTTTCTCCTTGCGGACGGGGCCGCGGGTAAAGGCTAGAATATTATAAATGGGAAAGTTTGGATGTTAAGATGTTTGGATGTTTGGATGTTTGTCCAGACGTTTGTCTTTGTGACTCAATAACGCAAGAACGGCTGGACCGATTTGGATGAAATTTTGCACACATATAGCCAATAGTCTAGAAGGATCTACTAGCTATATATTTTTCAAAAGGGGCGTGGTCCCCGCCCCCTAGGAACAGTTATAATTTAATTATTATATTTTTTCGTCTTTGCGACTGAATCACGCCAGAATGGCTACACGGATTTTGATGAAATTTGGGACGCAGACAGTAGTCTACTAGCGAAATTTTTTTCGAACATGGAAAGAGGGGTGGGGGTCCCACGACCCCTTCGAGAAATTATTTTTCATAATTTTTACACATTATAACTTTACGTATACTGGCCTTCACCAATATCACAGACTCAAGGGGTCAAATAAGTCGAGGGCTTACAAAGTAAGCAGTGACACCCTCCGCCCGCCCCCCTTTATCTCCCCCTCTGGTGTAAAATCCATAAATTGTTATAACTCAATCTAAATTTTCTCCTAAATCAATAGTTTTTGGTATCTGGTACATACAGAACGAGATCTAGACAATTTTGGAGGAACGATCAGTGGTCCTCTCCTCTACTCCCGCCATCCGCCCTCCATCAATTGTTTTTATTAGCACGCTTTTATTAGCTTTACCTGTATGTTTCTATCTAACTTTTTATTCGGTCCAATGCGCCTGCTGCCTTATTAACATGGTTTTATAATTAGCTTCACCTTATTTGTAATCCCGTAAGGGTCATATCGAGACCCTTCCGGGATCATTTCTGGATGGTTTTCGGGATCCGTCTG